>NC_139954.1:27468169-27488169 GCF_963454915.1 Gymnoscopelus microlampas
AAATCACTTCGACAGACCTGTATCTATCCTCAGTATCAGAAGTCCTTATGAAAATCTATGCAAGCACAAGTGTGCTGCTTGACCTACAGAAAGCCTTTGATACTGTGAATTATGAGTTGCTGAGCACCAAATTGAAGGCTCTTGGGTTGAACACACCAGCATGGCTGAGGTCTCACTTGACACATAGATAGTGGAGGTAAATGGCCAAAGAATAACGCAACTTTACCATTGGGCAGTTAACCCATTAAGACCGGGGAAACATCTGTGTAACTTTTAGATTTTTTTGGCTATTCAAAAATAACAGATATACAAGCTCTCATGAGCTTGTAGATTTGCTATTTTTGAAAAATCTTGAAAATGTGTGCAAATCTATGAATATTTATATTTTTAAGGGGAACATTTTTGACTCAAATCTTTTCTTCTGGGGGTCCCTTGAACAAAATATTTTCAGATGGGGGTCAGCGAGGGTCCATCTCAAAATATGTTGTTCCAGGGACCCCCAGAAGCACAGATCGGAGTTAAAAATGTTTGCTTTAAAATATATATATTCAAAGATTTAAACAAATTTTCCATGATTAAAAAAAATATAGCAGATCTACAAGCTCATAACACGGCACTCTGTGCCATGCTATCAGCTTATATGTATATCTACTATTTTTGAATAGCCAAAGAAATATTAAAATGACACAGATGCGTTCCCGGTCTTAACGGATTAAGTAAATAAGGCAGTGGCTCAGGAGGTAAAGTGGCCACTTGGGAATTAGAAGGTTTCCGGTTCAATCCTTGGTTCCCCCTGGGATAGTATGAAAGTGCTCTTGAGCAAGACACTGAAGGTGAACCCCTAACTGCTCCCAATGAGCAGGTTGGTGCCTTGCATGGTTTCATCTGCTGTCGGTGTGTGAATGGGTGAATGTAATGCACATTTTAAAGCACTTGGGACGAAGGAGCGATATAAATGCACCATTTTACCATTTGCCATTTATATACTATGTATAAACCACTTCACAGAGTGTGTAATGTATGGGTGTTTGTTTTTGCTGAGTGAAGGGTGGGGGTGAGATACAGACTACTATTTTATTTTGTTTGGAACTAAATCCTGTTTTTGACTTTCCTTGTTTATTGGCTTTCCTTGTTTACATGCTATTCAAACTGTGTGCGTGTGTATGCACGTGCACAAACACACGCACGCACTCTCACACACACACACACACACACACACACACACACACACACACACACACACACACACACACACACACACACACACATTTCAATGTACAACTTTCAATTTAGGCATTTAGCAGACGCTCTTGAAATCCAGAGCGATTTACAGTAAGCAAGGGAAAAACACGAGGTAATATATCAGATGCATAGAAATAGTAATATAGGATCATAGGTAAACCAAGAAGGCAAGAACCTATCATCAGTCTAAAGTTTCTAAACAGTAGAATATCCCAATGCCAGGTCTACAAATGACCTGGCATCTGTCTACATAACATGCTATCTAAAGATATTAGACAGCTACTTATGTTCCCACATACACACAGCAGTAACAGATTGTATCTCATCGTTCCTAGATGAAACCAGTCCGTCCAACGTGTGGGATTGTAAGAATCGAGGTGTGAACGGAACCCAGAGGGGACAGATTGTCTGGAGACTAGAACCTGGTCCCTACTTTATGGAACGTAAGTTAACATTGTTTGGAGACTAGAACCTGGTCCCTACTTTATGGAACGTAAGTTAACAAACACCTATACAATGGGTGGTTTCTTAAATATAGAAAAAATACGGACGGCAGGTGCAGGACCAATAGTGGAAGAAAATTGTCTCCACATTTCATCTGTTTATGTTTGCCCTACTTCATACTTCATCGTACGACAGTGTCACACAAAAGTAGCAGTAATAGCCAAAGAGCTTATAGATTGTCTATTTTCTTTTTGCTATAGTTATGCCAGCATTTAAGTCTGTCTGTGGATTTTATAAATATTCAACCAATGAAAAAAATATTGACAAGAGCCTGTGACTATATTATAACTGCATTGGCATTGGCATTGTCATTGGCAACCTGTGGAGGTTCCTTTTTCCATTTCTTGAAAAGTAATAGTTTTACCGACAACGACTATATGAATGATTTCATGACAAAGCAATTTGTGCCACGTTTTTCCTATCAAAAAAACATTTAATTGGCATCAATCCAAGATGTCCACCAATTATTGTCAAAAAGCTATATAAAATGATCAATGAAAAAAAAAACTAGGATTTCTTCTGACTTTTAGTATGTTGAACTGGTGACTTCATAGAAATGGTCTGTGAAGGAAAAAAAATGTTATGTTATGTTATGACTTTTTGACAATAATTGGACTTAGTATGATGTTCTGGACACCATAGAATTGAGGAGAAAAAAATCTGTTACAATTGCTTTGCTGTGAAACATTAGTTTGCCTGGACTATTGGCATAGTATCCCAGGTCCCTCTACCATAAACAGGATCAATACTGATAATAATATTCCATTATAGGAGATTCCTATACATTAGGATTCCTATACATTAGGATTATTCCTACAATAAATAGTTTGTATTTATTCAACATTAGAAATTTAGATAATAAGCATGGCAAAATACAAAGTATCTAACTGTAAAAAACTCAAATACATACTCTTAGATTAGCAGAGATTAGATTTCAGGATTTGCTGCATTGCATTTGGCATGAATGTTATGGTCATAATTTGGTGTAAATTATTTAGAATACATTGTGCTGATGTACAGAAGTAGTACACTGGTGACAGGTTATGTTGTATGATGCTATTCTCATCCCTGTATCGTAGCTCTTTCTACAGTATATTCTATTTTTGGATGCTGAAATGACCCCATTTAAAGTCTGATCTATTTTTGAAAGAGTCTCACTGCAAGGCTTACAAAAAGGAAATGTACTCTGTTACAGTATATTTATGAATATGAAAGGATGTGCAGACCCTGGACTCTTTTAAAACAGGCCTAAAAACTTTTATTTCTGAAGGCCTTTTCGTGTTAAATTGTGTAACCACTGTCAGCAATATCCTTTTGTGCTTGACATTTTTAAATCCTGCTTTTAACCTTTTATGATTGATTATATGTTTTAACCATGTAGCACTCTGGGATTCCCTGTGAATGAAAAGGGCAATACAAATAAAATGTAGTATTATTATTGTTACAGTATATTTATAAAAGAAAATGAAAGGTTACGGTATATTTATAATGGTTGAAAAGAGAGATAACTGTACTGGATAATGTGTCCCAAAAGTTATGCTGATGATGACTCTCTGTGTGTTTCTCTGTCTCTGTGTCTCTGTCTCTTTTGTCTCTGTCCATGTCTGTCTGTCTGTCTGTCTGTCTCTATGTTTGTCTCTGTGCGTCTCTGTCTCTTGTGTCTCTGTCCATGTTTGTCTGTCTGTCTGTCTCTGTATGTCTGTTTCCAGCGGAGACTAAGATCAGTTTTAAGTACTACCATGGAGTGAGTGGAGCACTGAGAGCCACCACCCCCTGCATCACCGTTAAGAACCCTGGAGCCCTGGTGCGTGTGTGCGTGTGTGCGTGTGTGCGTGTGTGCGTGTGTGTGTGTGTGCGTGTGCGTGTGCGTGTGTGTGCATGTGTAGGCATGCATTTGTGAGTACATGCATGTCAATGTGCAGAAGCTTATTTTGGGTACAAATATGTACATACATACAATTGTTTAAGTTTGTGTTTGTACTGTATGTGTGTGTGGACCTGAACCTGAACCTGTCTGTCATTTAAGCCATAATACATGAGAGGTGGTGTGTTACAGTCAGATATTGCAGTGGTCTGCATAGACAAAAGGCCAAAGGCCTTCAGATCAACACACCAGGGCCGTTCTCACCATATAGGATGACCTCGAGTGTATTATCGTGATTATACCACAGTTTTATTATCAATATTTAAGACTGATGTCAAAACAATGATGACAAGCTTATTATGAAAGTTTATTCCGCAAAGAGAAATAGTTCCTTCATTCCTTTCTGATAATCCTTCAATTCAATCCATTGCGTGCGTTTTTGTGTGCAGACTAGTCATCATTATATATGTCACAGGGAAATTGAAAGAGGAGCGCTCGCTTTTGGGCGCGGGGCTTCGGCGCGAGGTGTGGCTTTTCGAGAACTGTTATCAGGAGATTTTGGATCGCATTAGAAACCCTCTCAGCCAATCAAACGTGAGGTCACATGTAACTGCGGTCACATCTAACTACGCACGTACATATGTACAGTATGTATGTACAGTATGTATGTATGTATGTATGTATGTATGTATGTATGTATGTATGTATGTATGTATGTATGTATGTATGTATGTATGTATGTACTGTATTAATGTATGTATGTATGTACCGGTATGTATGTATGTATGTACATACATACAGTATGTATGTATGTATGTATGTATGTATGTATGTATGTACTGTATTAATGTATGTATGTATGTATGTACTGTATTAATGTATGTATGTATGTACCGGTATGTATGTATGTATGTACATACGTACAGTATGTATGTATGTATGTATACATATATGTATTAAACATACCCTAATCACACCCACACCAAACTTTTATTCCTCCCTTCTTTTTTTATTTAGTTTTAAATCCTCCATCAAATTTCTCTCTCACTATAACAGCGTTTGCGTCCACTGTTGTTGTTTTGAAGTGGAAGGACCCCTTGCCGGCAAAACACATGTACATAATGACGTAATATTAAAATACTACAAACGCACGCATGCCGAGATTTTGTGCTTTTTAAAACGTGTAATAGGCCTATAGATAGATGTCATTAATGTATTTCCTGCATTATTTCACCCGCGGCTTATCCGATATTAATTAATGATTATATTTAATTGACCCAAATCCACCCAAACTAGGGTTATCCGTGGCAACCGTGGCTAAAACTGGGATCCTCGCATCTCTAGTATGTATGTACAGTATGTATGTATACATGTGTGTATGTATGTACAGTATGTATGAATGTGCTTGCTTGTATGTATGTAAGTATAATTTATAATGGAATAAATAGAAAAATTATTACATAACAATCCATTATTGGTGATGTATGGACTATTGTCTTCTTCAGGTGGAGGGTGTGGCAGAACAGGTGGGCACAGACCACCCGAGAAAACTCATCAGCTTCACTTTAACAGGTGAGTACAGACTACAGAGGTCAACAGCCTGTTCTTTTGTGTGTGTGTGTGTGTGTGTGTGTGTGTGTGTGTGTGTGTGTGTGTGTGTGTGTGTGTGTGTGCGTGCGTGCGTGCGTGCGTGCGTGCGTGCGTGCGTGCGTGCGTGCGTGCGTGCGTGCGTGCGTGCGTGCGTGCGTGCGTGCGTGCGTGCGTGCGTGTGTGTCTTAGTGTGAGTTTGATTGATTGACATTTTTCGTGGCAAAATGCATATACAGTACATGAACATATTTTTGTACAGCTTTAAAAGTTCAGAACAGGCACTTACATCCAGAGAGTTGAGAGCCAGTGAAATTCTTGACAGAACTAATATGCTGTTTCAGAAGCTTAATGCCGCTTACTGTAGCTCTCTGTGTGTAACTCTGAGTACATCTAGACGTCGAGTTCATAGCTTGGTGTAAGCTTAAGGTTTCCTTCTACTTAGTATCAGACACTGACAGAGACACAGCTGCTGTACTTTCCCTAAACTGTCACCTCTCAACATTCCCACTGTCTCAATAAAGAAAGAAAAGAGAAACACGACTAAGACTAAAACCTTCTACAGACTTTTGTTAATCCTTATATCAAACTGGAAATGTTGGCCAAAGGATGGCGAGAGTAAAGGCCACGTGGTGACCAAAATCCTTAGGGTTCATCCTGGAATCTGCCTTTTAGATGATGAAATATCTTGCAGGTTTTGTTTCAGGTTTGTTCAACCGCCCCAAGTTCTCCCACACAACTATCCTTCTCCGTTCTCTACACTGGCTCCCCGTAGCGGCTCGCATCCAGTTTAAAACCCTGGTGCTAGCCTATAGGGCAGTGAAAGGAACAGCTCCTTCTTACCTCCGGGCTATGGTCGATGCTTACACCCCTGCCCGACCACTTCGGTCTGCCACCTCGGGGCGACTGATTGCCCCGTCACTCAAGGGTCCTTCTGGCCGATCTACACGGTCACAACTTTTTTCTGTTCTGACCCCACAGTGGTGGAATAAACTTCCCACTGATGTCAGGACAGCAGAGTCACTGCCCATCTTTCGCCGCAGGCTGAAAACCCACCTCTTCAGGAAACACTACCCTTCCTCTTTGCCTGGCCTACTTGTTGTTAACTAGTTGTACGAACCCTTGTTTTATTGTTGTATTGTTTTATTGTTAGCTTAGTCGATTCACTTAATTGTTTTAGCTCTTGCTCATTTGATTTTGCTATTTTGTCTCATCTGTTTAAGAAAGTAGGTAGCTGATATATTGCACTTTTACCTTAGCGCTAGGTATACTCTTGCTTGTTTTTGCAGAAAATGCACTTAAGACTTCTGGTGATTAGTAGTTTCGTTCCCTGCCTATGTTGAATGCACTTATTGTAAGTCGCTTTGTATAAAAGCGTCTGCTAAATGACTGTAATGTAATTAAATATCTTGCAAAGTTGACATTTTGGCCTGAAGGGGGCGCAAGAGGAAAGGTCATCAGGGAACTCAAATAGTTAGGTTCATCTTCGTGTGAACGCTATCTGCCAATTAGATTTTGACATATCTTGTGTGCAAGTGGGAATTTGGGCCTAATGTGGTGCTATAGAAAAGGGTATTAGGTCACACAAATCTGTAGGGATCCTCCTCTGGGGAGAAAGGAGGTGCACAGCAAATTGTACGGCAATCTATTCCGCCATCTTCAAGATATCTTGTTAAAAAGTGTGCAAGACTAGAGGAACTTGGTTCAGTGTTTATCATAATTTTTATTATAATGCAAAGATTGCAGATAGAAATATTGGCTTTTACAGCACATGGTGTTTAAAAGAATACTTCACCCGTATATATTCAGTTTATCGGGGTCCCTCAGGGCTCTATAGTCTATACTATATTCAACCAAACCCTATAAACAAATCTTTTTGCCGAAAATAGCTGTTCTGCCAGCTCACTTGAACGTAGATGTGCTATTTTCGACTAATGTTTGTCCCCAGAATAGGGACGCAAGGGATCAAGTGGTTAAAATGTCACTGGGTATACAGGGATAAAATAAATAGTATAAAAGCATTAGATCTTTGCAGAGCGGTTTATCAGAGTGAGCAGCTTCTTCAGGTTTGATTTCATAGAGCGTTTGGCATAGCTGAGACAGCACCTCTCTCCTTTCCGAGGGAGAGCAGTGTTTCAGAGTGACGAGGGCGGAGGAGTAATGTTGATAGCTATAGCCCAGTACAATGCGGCATGGTCTTTTTTTGGACTTTCTCCAAACTCCTGAGACTTGGTCAAGGATGAGTGAATGCCAGACAGGTGTAGCCTACAATATTCCAGAGAGGGTCAAATGCAGGCGTGTCACACCGGCCCGCGGGATGATTTGGGGAAACAATATACTGCATATATATATATTCACGACCATTTATTATGGACAGTATATTGTATGGCAGTTGCTCTGAGGCTGCGCTCTTGCCGCTATATCTCCTTACCACTGTCTGTAGCCTGCCCAGGTTGTACATAATATAATAGACGGCAGTTAACCACCCCGCTGTTTGTGACTCGTCAACCCTCAGTCTGTCCATGGGTTATACATCTTGGCTCTTACCCCAAAGCGTTTCAGGTTTCTTAGGACAAACTACTTTTTGTGGCTTTAGATGTCATAAGCTCAATTTGTTTGTCACATTTTAAGTTTTCTTGTATCCATACTCCCTGGATGTTGGCTGGCCTGTCACACTCTCTGGGGCTGTTTTACACTTTTCAGGGTTATGTCTCCTGCATGGTGGTGATTTGGTGCTCTACTCGCTATAGTTTGAGAATGTGTTAGTTAGGGTTAGGGCTAGAGTCCCGATTCTGGGCTTTTTAAGCGAACATTACATGTGCCTAAATTAAGCAGAAGAACCACTAGAGAAACTCTAAAGACCCATATAGGGGCTGAATAGGTTCCTTGTACGACAGTGGTAATATACCGTATATGACCTCAACCATCGCAAAGAACCGCTGAAGAACCAAAACATTTTTGTGTACGTAAACATTTGTTTTGAAATTGATTACAAAGTTGTTTCGGAGCAAATTTATCCTTCAAACTGTTACACACATCTGGTCTTCTGCATGTGCCACTGAGCAGGTTACGGTTTAAGTGCCTTCGACGAGGTGTCCTGGGGCACCCACACGTGTGGTGAACCGAATTCAAAACAGGTGTAACAGCCCAACATATACAAGCAGGTTATAATCTGGGCAAGAGGGATATATCCTCGGCTAGCCTACTTAATACCCCTGGGTATAAACTGGACCATCCCAGAATATACCCAGGCTAGCCTACTTTAACCTTGGGTATAGTTTGGCCAGGGGTATATTTTGGGCTGTTACACCTGGACGTTCTGTATTATGTACTGCTAACTGGTTGAGCCAAAACGTTTGACTGCTTTGCTCGGCAGATCTTCGAGCCATTGGGCTGAAGAAGGGCATGTTCTTCAACCCTGACCCCTACCTGAAGATGTCCATCCACCCTGGCAAGAGGAGCGTATTCCCAACGTTCAGCCACCATGGCCAGGAGAGACGCTCCGCCATCATCGCTAACACCACCAACCCCGTCTGGCACGGAGAGGTGAGGTGATCTGCAAATAATTGCAAACACGCACGCACACGCACACGCACGCACGCATGCATGCATGCATGCATGCACAAATCTATAAAAGTCAATTGTGCAAACACACACACAGGCCTCTTTAAAGGCATTCATTCATTAATAATAATTAATGTAACTTTGTTTGTGTTACAGCTGCAATTTTGTCTGCTCATTTATTTGTTTCATCAATTCCAATTTCACTTGTTTATTCTGTATCCTGTATGAGTTCTCTCTCCTGTTTGGATGAAATTGGTGTCCCAGCCTGAACATTTTTTTCCTGTTTACTAAACTCTATAGCAATGATTACCATCAGACTATAGAGCTATTTAACACTGATTTTAACAAAGAAATATGACTTACATAACATTTATTTAACCAATTAAACCCCCACCGGAGTCCCTCAGGGCTCTATATACTAGTGTATTTTCAGTTTCCTGTGGGGCTGAAAATAGCCGATCAAGCGTTGTGAGCTTGTCGATCTGCTATTCTCTTCGAAAGCCTTCCCCACAATAAGGATAATGTTGCCTGGAAACCAGACGAATCTGCCAGTGCCAAGAAGAATTGCCCTCGGCATTGATATTGTCTGGCTACGCGAGGCTAAGGATGCTGGGGTTTAAGTGGTTAAGTAGTTAAATTGTGATATTATTATTACTGCACACACACACACACACACACATCACACACACACACACACACACACACACACACACACACACACACACACACACACACACACACACACACAAACAAACAAACAAACATACCCACACAGTAGTAATGTAGTGTACAATGAGAATGTACTGTACTACAGTACTTCACTGTATCTTCCTCTTTCCACAGAAATATACATTTGTAGCTCTAATGACGGACATCTTGTACATCGAGGTAAAGGACAAGTTTGCCAAAAGTCGACCAATCATCAAACGCTTCCTGGGTCAGCTGACCATCCCTGTGCAGCGGCTTATAGAAAAAATACCTGGGTAAGTAACATAGTGTGCGCAGGCACACATGCACGCGCGCGCGCACACACACACACACACACACACACACACACACACACACACACACACACACACACACACACACACACACACACACACACACACACACGTATGCACACATGTATGCACGCATGTATGCACGCATACTCCCAGTAGGCCAAGGAAGAACCTCTGCCCCAAATCTTTCAAATTGGCCTCATAGTGACACTGTAACAGCCCGGTTCACGTTTTGGCCTATAACTCTTGAACCGTAGGTTGTGACATGTCCAAAATAGGGACACCAGGTTGAAAGTGAATTGATATTTTGTTTTCTGCAGCATCCAACCAGTGAACTTCTCTTTGTGTCGCCGCCTGCCCACGGAACACGTGAGTGGTCAGATGACATTCAAGGTGGAGCTTACCTCAACAGGGCCAGATGGTGAGAGTTCTCTTAATAATTAATAATAATGTCTCTATATGGCAAGTGTTCCATTGCAATGTACATACGTTTTGTATTCTCTTCTTACTACCACTGCTATTCTTTAGTAGTCTATTTATTATTACTGCTACTCTTCATTAAGGTCTTTGTTATTGTTTTACTGTTGTACTTAATATGTACTTGTACACAAAATGTAACGATAAAAATCTTTAATCTTTGAATGTTCTTTCCAGGTGCTTCTCCTGAGTCCATCATCGGTCTTTCATCACTGAACGGAGCTCCAGGGACTCCCTCTGATGATGAGGACCTTCCTCACCCCCTGCCAGGGGTGGTGATCCACTCCCCCACCAGCTCCCACTGTTCCCAGAGTCCATGGCAAGGCGGGGCAATGGCTTACCCGGAAAAGGACCCCTGCGGGGCAGAGGGTGGAATCCTGGAGTACGAAGCCTCGTCGTGTCCCGAATCGCTCCAGAGGTCGCTCAGTGAGGGCCTGGATGCCATTGAGGCCCCCAAGGGCCCTGGGGACCGACCGTTTGGTGCCGCCACCCCGAAATTGCACTCCAGCTTCCCGACACACACGCGGCTCAGCGCCATGCTGCACATTGACTCTGACGAGGACGAGGAGAGGTCGGTGATGCTGGACCTGCCGCCGATGCCGGGGTCACCGCTGCTGCTGCTGAACGGGAATCCACCAGACATCCTCGAAGAGGAAGACCCTTTCCCTGATCTCCAGCAGGATCCAGAGAGACTGGAATCCTCTGTGATGGAGGCGATGGAGGTGCAGGCTAGAGGGGGAAGAGAGGCTAGGGACCACCCTGAAACACAGGTACTTATTAAACCTGCAACCAGTACCGGATAGGGCTGAGTATCACAATAGAGCCCGACTAATACCAGAATTTTGGGTCTGATGCCGATCCCGATTTGGGAGAGTCTTAGACCATGAATTACTGATGTTTTGACCGATACTTTATCAATACAAAAATGCAAAATCTTGAAATCAATTTGAAAAACTTAAAGTTTCTATTTGAGGACACATCGGCTGCATAGTTCCGATGTTTTCAAAAGGTATTGATAGATCTGACGGACAGATCAATGAACCAATGGGATCTCGCAGATTTTTTCTCCAGAGATTTTGAACCCGCCCCTCTAGACCAGATATCAGACGCGCTAGGGCAGCCTAAATTTAGTTTGACTCAGTTCCACCGATAAATGTAGTGAAAGCCAATCTACAAGCTCATAATGGGGCATAATGGGGTATAATGAGGTGCTGTGAGCTTGTAGATCGTCTATTTTCACAATTTTTGCCTCTTACTTAGGTAATATTTGACAATTTTGCCAATGTCGGACCATTTTTTATAGTATAGTTTGTTGGTTACTTTTTTTTTTTTTTAACAAATATTTGTATTAGCTTCACAGTTATGACATGAAATCAGGTAAAAGTTTGTTGGTTACTTTTGACGTAGAAATGGTCTTATAATTTGTTAATTTTCTTTTTAATTTTAGAGGTATTAAAAAGTCCTTAAAGGACAACTTTGTTGTTTTACAAAAAAGGATTCATGTTTTAGGTTGTAATTGCGATTGTTTTACAATGGGGCAGGGGCATTCGGGCAGTTGCTAAATTTGTATTTTTTTTTACACAATAAGCTGGCAATTTCTTTATTATTATTTACCGTATAGCCCCCAATAAGTCACATCTGGCCAAGAAAGATAGAAATGTGAAGATACCTTTTATACACTTACACTGTATGTTGGTTTGTTTACTGTTGAGTGAGAATTAATTTTTTGCACATTAAGCTAATCATCTGGGGACCCCCCAAAATCATTTGGTAACCCCCAGTTTGGGAACCACTGTCTTACGGGACGATCACACCGAGCTAGAAACTAGAAAAGGATCGGCATCAGACCCAAAACATTCTGTAACTGTAATTCTAGGTGGCTCCTCCTGACGTTCACTTGGCACTGGACTTGGAGGAGGTCTCAGAACCAGAGGTGTTCTCTGAAGTGGACGAAGCTCCGTTCATAGAGGCCGTTTCCCACGCTGCTCTGCCAGAGGGAGAGGAGGTGCGTGAGGAGGGGAGGGGCCAGGCGGAAGACGCCTCGTCAGAGATGGACACCTGCTCCATGGCAACGGCCCCACAGACAGTGTTCTCCTCATCAGAGAGCTGTCCAATCACCATGACAACCGCTGTGGTGAGATCACGTGGCCTTGTATGTATTCTTGTTACACGTTGTATTTCAACTTGTAAATGTCTTTGATCTATATATTACATTTCAATATACAAAAAGAACCTTTAGCTTTGGTTATACTATGAACAAGAAAATATTAAATATATTGTGAGTTTACAGATCTGCTATTTTTTAAAACGTTTTTGGAATCTTTTGCCAATCTATATTAAAATTGGCTAATGGGAGGGTGGCGGGCAGGTGGACCACGGCCACGTCACTCTGACTCAGACATAACCATAAACGAACCGATACGCCCTATAGGCACTAAGAAGAACCACGGCCACATCGCTATGACCCAGACATAACCATAAACAAACCCGATACGCCCATAGGCATATATGGAGATCCAGTTGCCCAAAGCCATATATCCGACCGCTATGCCCATACATGATCATGTGCATATATGGGACCGACCAACTTCAAATTCGGCGTGCGCATTCCCCAAGGACTCAAGGGACAACAAACACAAACTACGCCGTTGAGTAGTTTGTGTATGCGGTTGTCCAGAACCGCCGATCCAACCGATATGTCCATATTTAGGCATATATATATATATATCCAGTTGTCCAGAATTGCTGATCCAACCGATATGCCCATATATGGGCATGCCAACATATGGGCATATACTGATGACATCAGGGATCTCCATATATGGGGATTAAGGGGACTAGGCCTGACAGACACAGAGATCTCCGTATATGGGCATGGAAGAGACACGGGTACAACGGGTACTCTGACAAAGCCCAAGAAACTATGACTCAGGCTTATCGGCTGTAACGGCAGTGTGACATAGGTGTGAGGGCCACACAGCGGCCCCAACCTCTAGTACTGTAAATATACCTAAAACAGGGACGCCAGCCATCGGCTGCATAAATTGTTGATACCAAAGGCAAATATTCTCTTCCTGTGTCACTTACAGGAAGCAGAGGAGGGGGCGGAGACTGTGATCGACCCAGGAGGAAAGGCCATCACTGACACCCCACCAACCAATCAGGATGTAGCTGATGAAGGGGGCGGGCAAGCCACAACTAACGAGGACGAACGAGAGGCTCTGCCGTCCAATGGACAGGAGCCAAGGGAGGCGCTAGCTGAGAGGAGGCCCAGTTTGCAAGCAGCGGGAGGCGTGGCTGAGGACCAGGAAGGAGAGGAGACAAAGCGACTCGAGGCAGCGGGGTCAGGGGATTCAGAGGCCGGCGCTACCACGGAGACAGATGGAGAGGAAGGTATGCAACTTGAAGAAGACTTGAGTTTTAGGTTAGGTTCTGTCCCATCTACAAAAAAAATTGATCCAAAGGGCATGAAATCTCTTAAACCATTCATTCAAGGAATTAAAAAAGAGGATTCCCAGACTTACTTCCATTCCAAGGACCCCCAAATAGCCATAGCCTTTGGCTGCAGACCCCCTATTGTGAATTGACAAAAAAATAGCCGAGCTTTTTAGATCATTTAGATAAGGAACTTATTTGAACGTATTTATTTATTCAAATTTTCCTCTTGTTTCCAATGAACCCTCCTGGCGGTCCCCACCTTGAAAACCTGTGTTAACTCATTCAGTGCCAATGACGTCGCCGACGTCACGTTTTTATAAGCCCAGGGTGCCAATGACGTCACCGACGTCATAAAAAAAAATGTTCAGAACCTAAGATATGATGATTTGAAGATTTGCTGCTCCATTCACTTCTTGTTTAACATCTTACTGAAAAAGGCTGTATCTTGCTTCCTAAGCACTTTTTTTTTACAATGTATTTTTGGCTCTGGCACTCAGAGCCAAACTGCCAGAAATAAGTCAGGCACTGAATGAGTTAAAGACAAGCCATGTGCTCTATGTACCCAGGGTCCCAGGTCAACGGTCACACTGTGCGCTCGCTGCCCTCAGTGCGTCATGACATCCACAGATACCAGCGGGTCGATGAGCCACTTCCTCCCAGTGAGTGTGTGTGTCTGCATGATCTGTACTGTTTGTATCCACCCATTAGGTTTATCTGCATGATCTGTACTGTTTGGCTCCATCCTTTGTGTTTAAGTGTGTTTGTGTGCCAGTGATAGAGCCAGACTGATGCCACATTCCTGGGTCCGATGCCGTTCCCGATTTTGGATAATGCGAGACCACTGTCTGGGTGGGGTGCACACAAAAGTATGAGTAGACGTGAAAATGAACCCAGAAGTGTTTTCAAGTGAAATACCCCTTTAAGCCCTATTCAGAAATAGCAGACCTACAAGCTCACAACGTGTTACGGTGGGACACAATTTGAGCTTGTAGATCTGCTATTTTTGATTTTTTTTGGGGAAATCTTCGCCTACAGTACAATGACATGCCAAAAATAGGGACACCAAGTTGAAAGTAGTTCAGGTCAGGACACATCGGCTGCATAATTGCTCATACTGATGTTGTCAAGAAAAGTTAAATAATGACCAGAATGATATATCTGCGGGGCTCTAAACAGTTACCCACTGTGCCATCTTACAGCTCTTAGCATATTAATCATCCCGAACCTTTATGTCCGTCCGCTGCCCACAGACTGGGAGGCTCGTATCGACAGCCATGGGCGCATCTTCTTCGTGGACCATGTGAACAGAACCACCACCTGGCAGCGTCCCACCGGGCCCCCGGCCCCCCAGGGCCTCACCCGCTCCAGCTCCATTCAGCAGATGGAACAACTGAACCGCAGGTAGGCAGAGATGATAGCAGCAGCAAATGTATGGAATTTGGGACCAGTGTTGGTTTGAATCCCCTGGACCAGCAGGGAATGTCTGGATAGAAGTGATAATAATACACTTTATTTGTACAGTGTCTTTTCATAGCCTAAGGATGCTTAAGAGAATACAAAAGTTCAAATCAATTGGAAGACCAGTAAAGTGCAAATAATATATTTTTTATTATTTTTTACTTAGACCCTGCTACACAAGTTTCAAACTTATGAAATTGAAGGAGAATTGCTCTCCCCTCCCTTAACAACTGTTCTGGAGGTTATGTGCCAATGACGTCTTTTGACGGCTGTTTTTTAGTAAGCCCACGTTTTTTTGTTTTTTTTTGAAAAATGTCCAGAACCCAAGATAACGTGATCCGAAGATTTACTGCTCCATTCACTTCTTGGTTAACTTATTACTTAGAAATCCTGTATCTCGGTAAAAAATAGACCCTTAAAGATCAATTGTACACTTTCATAGTTACTTTAACACTGGGGATTTTGCTGTGTAGCTCCATGTAAATGTCTCAAATGTAACTGTGCTTCTCTTTCCAGGTACCAGAGTATCAGGAGAACCATAACTAACACTGAACGCACAGAAGAGAACCCTGTGCCTGTGGACCTGCTTCCTGACTCAGATGGTGACCTGCTGCCTCACGCCATCCCTGGTCAGATATTTGTCTCATTTTGTGCAATAATGTCAAAATAGGATGATGAAGTGTTTTCTTCAAAATGACTATGAGCTAGAGCTTGACCCATATATCGGTCTATATATCGGCCATTATTGGACTTTTTTGATTTTATCGGTATCTGCAATTATGCAGCCAATGTGTCCTGATTTTTAACCACTTTCAGCCTGTCGTCGCAATTTTTTGGGAATGTCAGTATAGTAGGTGAACAAGCTATAATTACAAGCTCACAAAGCTTAGTGAGCTTGTAGTAGATCAGCTATCTTTGAAAATGTTTGAATAGGCTTTAAATGGTTGAATAAAATCAAGTCCAGGTTGTGGTTGGTTTTTACAGCTTGACAAAGCTAAACAGACACTGGAACTAGTCGTCACTTTCTCACTTTATCCCCTTTCTCCCTATTGGCAAAAGGCCAGCCAATGAGGGGTCCCCAATGTCTTCCCATACTCTGAATGGACGGTCCACAATGGGCTCCCATACTCTAAATGGGCTAGTGTTCGGCCCCTGAACCGGAATGCAAGCAGGCCTATGAGACAGGCCAAGGTAAATAAAAAGAAGATACGGTCATCTACGTCAGCTTCGCTATCCGACAATTCCAGCCGGCAGATTCGTCGCACTGGGAGGCAAACTGCAGCCGTGGAATGAATAGGAGTCAATGAGGGCCAGGTGGACCAGCTTAGAACAAACACTTAGACAGACACAGAGGCACTTGTATTCTTTATATATTGGTAGCCAAGCTGTAAATGATATTTCGTGTCTTGTTTGTAACTAGAGGTTCGGTTAACCAGCCCTCACATCTATAGTTCGGGCCGTTACGCTGCCCTCACACCCACGTCGCACCGCTGATCCCACCAATATGTCTGAGTCTGTCAGTCCTTGTCCCTTTTATGCCCAAATATGGAGATCCCTGATGTCATCAGTTTGTGCCCATATATTGGAATGGCCATATATGGGCATATTGTTTGATACGGTGGTTCTGGACATCTGAATATCCAAACTACTCAACGGCCCCATATATGCATGCACATATGACCATATATGGGCATAGCGGTCGGATCTGTGGCTCTGGAGAACCGGATCTCCATATATGCCTATATATGGGCAAATCGGGATTGCTTATGGTTATTTCTGAGTCATAGTGACATGCTTATATATGAGCGTATCAGGTTTGTTTATGGTTATGTCTCAATCAGAGTGACGTTGTCTTGGTCCTGCATATATATGGGCGTATTGGGTTTGTTTATGGTTATGTCTGAGTGAGAGTGACGTGGCCGTGGTCCGCCGGCCCGCCCTCCCATTAGCCAATTTGTATATGAAGAAGAATTTAATTATTAACGCGGCAGCCATTCGACTGCAGTGTTAAGTGTTCAGATGGGTGGGCCGCAACCATTTTCAGAGCATGTTTATTTTAATGAATCAATCAATTGTGTTCCGTCTTGGATCAGTGGAACCAACTATATTAATGTTATATTATCAATACAATCTTATCTATTATTTGGAGTTAGGGTTTGCAATTTCCTCACGGCCCACCAGTGGACCCTGGCCCACAGGTTGGGAACCGGTGTGTTACACATCATCCTTCCCTCGAGTTCCTCTTCTCTTTTCTCAAAGTAAAAAATTAAAACATATTATGGTAGTATTATTAATAGTACGTTTGATCGGTGGTTCATGGATGAGGCAGCGTTTTTTGCTAACGTCTCTCAGTCCAGATAAAATGAGATATTTATTGATCACTGAGGGGAAATTCAGTACTGTGTTGTAACCTGTGTGTGTGTGTGTGTGTGTGTGTGTGTGTGTGTGTTGCAGAGTTCCGCAGAGAGTCGCGTCTCACATCACGCACACGTCTTTCCGTGCTGCTTCAGTCACCCTGCGCCAAGTTCCTGTGCAGCCCCGATTTCTTCACAGTGCTGCATTCTAACCCTGTGAGTTTCACCCCCAAAAATAGAACAGAAATGGAAGGAGGCATCGGGTGGTGCAGGGGACACTTCCTGCCCACCACCGTGGACCGGGGTTCCAATCCTCCATGGTGTCTCCGGCTTGGCCGGAGACTCCCAACGAACACAATTGGCCGTGTTCGCGGGTGGGAAGCTGGGCGGGAAGGTTGATGACTTTTGCTGCACTAGCGATTCCTACGGGTTAGTCAGGTTTGCCTGTTCAGCAGGGAGCTGAACTGTGATGAATAGTGTGTTAGTCACTCTGCACACGTTAGCTTGTAGATCGGCTATTTTCAAATAACCTATGTATAAAATAGGGCTAAAGCGGTTAATGTATGTTTTATAATATCATACTTTAACTAGTAACTAAAGGTTTCAAATAATTGTAGTGGAGTAAAAGTACAATATTTACCTCTGAGATATAGTGGAGTAGAAGTATTGGAAATTGGAAATAGTAAAGTAAAGTACAAATACCTCAACATTTTACAAGTACAGTACTTAAGTAAATGTACTTAGTTACTTTCCACCACTGGAGGTGGTCTCCCTACTCTTCCACTGAGACATTTAGACCCCGGTGTTGAGTAGGACATCTATTGGTTGACAATGTCAATAAAGTTAGTATTGGACACTTGGTCACCATCTTTAGTGTAGTTCAGACATGGGTGCAATCACCTCTCTCAATCAGGAGAGGGAGACAACGGATACAAAACATTAGTATTGTAGCTTTAAGATTTAAATGCTTCAGAAAAAAAACATTTATTCTGTGATTTGCTCAAACCAAAAAATGTTTTTTCCCCCTTTAACCTCTGTTTAGATGTTTATTACATAGAAATGAAGCTAGTCTCAAACCTAGCCAGTTCAATTGGCACACGTCTGTGTTCTCCATGCCAACTGTGGAAACAAGACGGCAATTAAAAGTGGCATCTCTCTGTGAGTGGTCAGGTCAGCTCCATCATCATACCAGATAGGTTGCTACGTCTCAGCATCACTGGGGTTAAACAAACATAAACTTAGTTTATGCATTTTATTGTATAACACGTACAAATATGTCCCAGCATCGTACAGTAACCTAGCAACAACACTCATATATATAATATTAGCAGGAGTCACATGAATGCATTTTGCTGAATGACATTTAGAGATTCCCAATCTAGGAACCCATTCGGTAAAAATATATATATTTTTCCCCTTCATTTTTGCCTCTGGGGGCACCACGTCCTTTTTTGTGCAGAAACAGGAACTCGGTTTGGCTCCTCCCCTTTCTTAGTTCACTTCCTCTCAGGTGCTACTGTGTTTATTTCTACAAACAATAATACTACATGTTTAGGGCAGTGGTCCTGACAGATTCTGCTGTTAGCGGAATCTGTCTTGAGAGATTTATAGGTTCCTAATAATAACAACATTTTGGAATACTGAAGCTAAGTGGGCAATTTTATTGTTGACTCTCAGGATTAGATGTACTGACCCTAGCCTCCTCATATTATTAGTATTACAATAATCTTACTGTGAGTGTGAAGCACATTTCCAATACAAGCACAATAATACTGTAAAAAATATATATACATTATTCACGATATTGCTAATACAATAAACTACGTATATCTGCATAGCATGTTTTAAATGCAAATCAAACATCATACAAAACGCAAACAAAGGCTCATCCGGCGTCCGTCCCTTTCTGATGACCTCATCCTTTTGCCCCGCCCCGTTACAGAGTGCCTACCGCATGTTTACGAGCAACACCTGCCTGAAGCACATGATCAGCAAGGTCCGTCGCGACGCCCATCACTTTGAGCGCTACCAGCACAACCGAGACCTGGTCACCTTCCTCAACCTGTTCTCCAACAAGCAGCTGGAGCTGCCCCGCGGCTGGGAGATGAAACACGACCACACTGGGAAGGTAGGGTTGTGTGTGTGTGTGTGTGTGTGTCTGTGTGTGTGTGTGTGTGTGTGTGTGTGTGTGTGTGTGTGTGTGTGTGTGTGTGTGTGGGGTGCATTTCTCCTTTCCGACATGTCGCCTTTCCGACGTTGACGAACCCTATACCTAACCCTAACCCTAACCCTAACCGCACGCGGAAGCCACTAGTCGGAGTGGTGAGATGTCGGAATGGAGAGTGAACACTGTGTGTGTGTGTGTGCGTGTGTGCGTGTGCATATGTGTGGGTGTGTGTGTGCCGTCCCTATTTTGAGCATGTTGTTATTGATGAAAATGTAAAGAAATGGTCAAATAGCTTATAGATCTTACATTTTGTTGTGCATTTTGTGTGTTTTTAAATAGGGCTT
>NC_139954.1:27493169-27650669 GCF_963454915.1 Gymnoscopelus microlampas
TTTGAGTACCTAGAAAAGCTCTATATAAATTGTATGTATTATTTATTATTATTATTTATCTGGGACCTGTGTGTCCCTTTTATGCCCATATGTGGAGATCCATGGTGTCAGTAGTATATGCCCATACCCTGTATATTGGCATACCCATCTATGGGCATGTTGGTCCGATCGGCAGTTCTGGACAAACACATATCTGACTCGGCGGCGGACACCGCACTCCCTCGAGGCCTTGCCGATGTAGATTGCTATTTTCACTATTTCTATACATTTCTGGTTTTGAAGAAAATCATTAGAAAAATTAAATGTACTTTGTACTTTTGAATACTTGAGTATTTTACTTCAGCATATACTTTGTCCACCACTGACTGTATGTAATGTGTATGTCATGTTTTAGGTTGGACTACAGTGGTCCGTCCAGAGAGTTCTTCTTCCTGGTGTCCAGAGAGCTGTTCAATCCATACTACGGCCTGTTTGAATACTCAGCCAATGACACCTACACCGTCCAGATCAGCCCCATGTCTGCCTTTGTGGACAATCACCATGAATGGTGAGACTGGAGAGGGTCTTTCAGTCCCCGCCTGTATGTTTGTCTATTTTTTTTTCTGTTTGTCTACGTGTGTGTGTGTGTGTGTGTGTGTGTGTGTGTGTGTGTGTGTGTGTGTGTGTGTGTGTGTGTGTGTGTGTGTGTGTGTGTGTGTGTGTGTGTGTGTGTGTGTGTGTGTGTGTGTGTGTGTGTGTGTGTGTGCCTGCAGTACATGCTGTTCTGTGGGTGAGGTTATCTCCATGAACATCCATTCTGTTCAACTCTGATGTGTCTGTTCGGTGCCGCACCCAAAATAGAAGTGCTATTTGGAGGAGATGGAATGTGAGAATTTGGCTCAGCAAATCAAATGGCTCATCAGTCAATTTGGCCTCAATGGATTTGACACTGATGGATGGATGGATGGCTGGATGGATGGCTGGATGGCTGTCTGGTTGGATGGATGGATGGATGGATGGATGAATGGATGGATGACATTAAAATAGATGAACGAAGAAAGAATACAGGACTCTACAGTAGTGAAGATTTATGTGCAATGAATAGAGATGGGGTTAACCCTGATTGGCTGTAAACCCGGGAGAGTCGGTTGAGAGGCCAGGAGTGGATTTGTTAACAAAACACAAAACTCTCTCTCTCTCTCTCTCTCTCTCTCTCTCTCTCTCTCTCTCTCTCTCTCTCTCTCTCTCCCTCTCTCTTTCTCTCTCTCTCTCTCTCTCTCTCTCTCACACACTCTCTCTCTCTCTCTCTCTCTCTTTCTCTCTCTCTCTCTCTCTCCAACACTGGAAATAATCTCATGTTGTCTGGTGTTTTTTCGTGTCTCTCAGGTTCCGTTTCAGTGGTCGTATCCTGGGATTGGCTCTCGTCCATCAATACCTGTTGGACGCCTTCTTCACTCGGCCGTTCTACAAAGGTCTTCTTCGCATGTGAGTCACCTCAGCTTACTCTTTCTCTCCCTCTGTCTCCCTCCCTGTATGATGTTCTGAAACACCTTGCTGAGAGGACGAGTACCGGTATGTCCTCTCAGCCAGCATCTGGCAGGGTTCACTGTCAGCGGGGGTAACTCTTATATTAATTACTTTGTTTAGACAACCTAACATCCTGCTAAATGTCTGAATGTACCGGTATTTTAGAGCGTTTAGGGAACCGTTTGTTAAGAGACGGGGTGTTAAAATATGCCTGTGACTACAGCAGACTTTTATTTGAGATTAGATGAGATTAGATTAGACTTTTTGATGATGAAATTAAACCTTTGAGTGTGATCCCACTGATTCTGAAAATGTTTCATATCGTAGTAAACTACTATTTGATATAATTGTAAGGTACAGTAGCACCAACCTGACAAACTTCAAATGGCCTGTCTGTGACCTTTGACCCCTGTGTAGCCCATGTGACCTGAGCGACCTGGAGTTCCTGGATGAGGAGTTCCATCAGAGCCTCCAGTGGATGAAGGACAACGACATAGAAGACATGCTGGACCTGACCTTCACTGTTAACGAGGAGGTGTTTGGACAGGTGTGTGTGTGTGTGGGGGGGGGGGGGGTTCTTTAATAATCGTTGGTTTCTTTAATAATCGTTGATTATTATAAAATTGCTGGTTGGTTTGTTGATTGGACATTTTGTTGATTGACTGTCCTATTTTTAATATAGCCTAATGGATTTGGCTGATATATTGGCCATTATTTGACTTTTTTTTTATGACATCTGTAGTGCCAATTATGCATCCAATCTACCACGATTTTTAACCACTTTCAACCTGGCTTCCCTATTTTGGGTATGTCATTATAGGCAAGGCAACATTATTAAAAAAAAGAATTCAGGTCTACATTACAAGCTCACAACACATTGTGTAACGTTTTTGATAGAGATTAAAGGGTGTTTAAGTGTATTTTTTTGTTTTGTTTCTATAAATAGCTCTATATCATGATAGTAATCATTGATTGAGTGATACAAGGGGTCTCCCTGTCTCTCTAGGTATTTATTAAACAAAACATACATTTTCTGGTTGGGATTTTCATCCAATCAGGAGAGAGAAGTCATGCAGCTATACAGAAAGAAAGAAAAAGGTTACAAAAAAACGAGTGCACAAACATTGACTTGGAATGCAGTGATTACAGAGCTGATGATTAGAGCTTTAAATTTGTAACAAAAAACTTTTAACCACAAAATATCACTTACAGTGTTGGTTAAATGTTCCGTTTATGTATATTTACTTATTTGCTAATTCATTGTATTTTTTATATTTTGTAAATAGAATAGTTTCACATAATTATACTTTATTTAATTCTTCTTATACTTTTAACACATCGGGTGCCAGAGGTTTATTAAAATATTATACGTTCAGTGCCTGCATTTCTTCCATCCACTTACGTTGAAACGTTTCATGCTGTAGAAGCCCCGACGCGGAAGTGCATGTAAACAAAGCGTGCGTGCGAGACGGCGGAGGGTCCCGACTAACGCCTGGAACAATAATATTTCTAATGTGATCCTCCATTGCAGAGTGATCGCCGATTGAAAACGGCTCACTTCCACCACGTTAAAAAGAAATGGAGATATTAAGCTTTTAGTCAAGGAGTTAACATTGGAGCGGCCGACCGGAAGGATTTTTTACATGGATCCACACCCGGCCTCTCCTTCTCAGAGACTCCTTGGATGATGCCAAAGTTTCGTTAGAGCGCCCCACGTGGGCCCCACGTCTAAAAATAAAATTTGGTCAAAAACGGTCCGGACCGTTTTCGGCACTCCCCGCATGGATTCTCAAAAACGGTCCGGACCGTTTTTGGCACACAATGTGTTAATTATTGAATTAAGTATAGCTATCAAAAGGTTATTTGTGTTTTTTTCACTCACACACACACACACACACACACACACACACACACACACACACACACACACACACACTCACGCGTTGTTGTGAGGTCTTTGAACGTTTGTGGTTGTTCAGATCACAGAGAGAGAGCTGAAGCCGGGCGGGGCAGGTATTGCTGTGGCCGAGAAGAACAAAAAGGAATACATCGAACGCATGGTGAAGTGGCGGATCGAGAGGGGCGTAGCCCAACAGACGGAGAGCATGGTCCGAGGATTCTACGAGGTACTTTAACTTTACCCCACGTTGTTTTTTTATTTTAATTCAAATCATAAGATTGTTGTGTTATTTTAATCACTTTCAACCTGGTGTCCCTATTTTGTGCATGTCATTATTTTCATGTATATACTGTAGCCAGAGGCTATGGTCCTTGGAAAAGAAAAGTTTGTGAACCCCTGCCTTACCCAGCGTGGCATGTTGCTCTTAAAATGAGGTGTGGTCCGGCGCAATCAGGGTGCAAAGCTATCTTACGTGCAAAAAAGTGACTGCGTTTTCAACCAGCTAAAACTTACTGAAAGCGCAGTGAAGGCACAGATCATTTCCTTACTATTTAGAGAGCACATTATTTGGATTAAGCTGCGGCTAGGTGTGTTAACAGTGCGCGAACACTGATTGCAATCAAAATCGGTCCGATTTCAACACAACACTCATGTTCAAGAATTTAGGTGGCATTTCTGAGAGACTCAACATTGACATTTTTTTAAAGGAACTGGACCATTTTATTCATATATAGAGCAAGTGCCCGTTGCATCAACCAAATTGCCCTACCACACACACACACACACACACACACACACACCCGCACACACACGCACGCACACGCACACGCACACGCACACACACACTCACACACACACACACACACACACACACACACACACACACACACACACACACACACACACACACACACACACAAAAGCACTTCTTAATTAATTAATCATATTAATAAGAAATTAAATAAGAGGTTGCCGCTGCCATGCGTCTCCAAAGACGCTCGTTGATGTCTACACTTGGACATGAGGAAACATTAGGCTATGCTGATTCTGATCGCAGTGATTCTGACCACAGCAGCATGGCCACTGCGGTTGGTCCACCTCTCCTTTCCATGTGATGTTTCGGTGAGCAGAGAGCTTAAATTGTTTCCCCGGCTCTCCCGACATCATTCACATTATTAATGCTGCTCCCATAGATGGGATGCATTTGCCTTCAGCAGATAATCGTTTTGTCACCTCCAACCTGCTAAATCCATCATTTAGATAACAATTCAGCATGATGAAGGTGCAACGATCTCTTAAAGGGAATGGGAGACTGCACGTTGATTGGTCTACAGTCATTAATGTTATGCGCAAAAGACACCTATGACTAATTCAGAGTCTAAATACAACGCCTTTGCACCGTGCTCCAGACCTTGCGTCCAGATAGCATGCCATTTAACTAGCAAATTTGAAGGACGCAATTGTGCCCTGCGTTCTGCGCCCTGCATTCCATATCTATCTCATTCTAAATAAGGCCCTCAGAGATAAATGAACACTCAGGATTTTAATGTGTTGATGCACATTGGTATCTAGATATTTCCATGATAGCAGTCTCTCTTTAATGTCTGTTGCCATTGCAAAATTGCTATTCTTCAAGACCAAATATAGAAAAACGACTTTATTTATCCCTGAGGGGAAGTTCAGTATGATTTTATAGTTTGTTGACAGTAGTGTCAGCCAAATATGAAGTAAATAATACTGCTAATATCCTGTTAGCCTAAAATGCTAATTCACTGTTTAGATCAAACACAGTGAGGATCTAGAAATATTTTGTCTGGACGGGAATGTTTTGAACATTTAGCTCAGATGGTATTTCCTGTTTTATCTCCTACTGTGGCTGCAAGGACACTGCTACAGTTGCTTTATTCACTGAAATCACAGTAACACACAACATTATGACATGTGAGATGAGGTTCCACTTCCATTCACATTTGTGTGTGTGTGTGTGTGTGTGTGTGTGTGTGTGTGTGTGTGTGTGTGTGTGTGTGTGTGTGTGTTTGTTTGTGTGTGTTAGGTGGTGGATATGAGGTTGGTGTCTGTGTTTGATGCCAGGGAACTAGAGCTGGTGATCGCTGGGACAGCAGAGATCGACCTGGCAGACTGGAGGAACAACACAGAGTACAGAGGAGGTGCAGTATGAACCAGTGTCTCTTATAGTATCTACAGTATGAACCAGTGTCTCTACAGTACGAACCAGTGTCTCTACAGTATGAACCAGTGTCTCTGCAGTATGAACCAGTGTCTCTACAGTATGAACCAGTGTCTCTACAGTATGAACCAGTGTCTCTACAGTATGAACCAATGTCTCTTATAGTATCTACAGTATGAACCAGTGTCTCTACAGTATGAACCAGTGTCTCTACAGTATGAACCAGTGTCTCTACAGTATGAACCACTGTCTCTACAGTATGAACCAGTGTCTCTACAGTATGAACCAGTGTCTCTTATAGTATCTACAGTATGAACCAGTGTCTCTACAGTATGAACCACTGTCTCTACAGTATGAACCAGTGTCTCTTATAGTATCTACAGTATGAACCAGTGTCTCTTATATTATCTACAGTATGGACCAGTGTCTCTTATAGTATCTATACAGTATGGACCAGTGACTCTAAGTTTCTAATTTGTAATATGGACCAGTGTCTCTTAGCATCTAATTTATAATATGGACCAGTGTCTCTTAGCATCTAATTTATAATATGGACCAGTGTCTCTTAGTATCTAATTTGTAATATGGACCAGTGTCTCTTAGCATCTAATTTATAATATGGACCAGTGTCTCTTAGTGTCTAATTTATAATATGGACCAGTGTCTCTTAGTATCTAATTTATAATATGGACCAGTGTCTCTTATAGTATCTATACAGTATGGACCAGTGACTCTTAGTATCTAATTTATAATATGGACCAGTGTCTCTTATAGTATTTATACGGTATGGACCAGTGACTCTTAGTATCTAATTTGTAATATGGACCAGTGTCTCTTAGTATCTAATTTATAATATGAACCAGTGTCTCTTTTAGTATCTATAATATATCTTAGGCACTGGTCCATACTATAGATACTGAAAACTTTGGTCAGGATTTAGAAGGCGTTTTTAGAATCGGCCTCAGATCTAAGTGGGCTATAGTAGTGTATATTGTCAAAGTGTCTTCATAATGAGCCAGTTTTGCATAATAATCCATTAGTTGAGATTCAAGAACTATTTTCAATCGCCGTAGACCCGCCCACCATGCCATTCTTTCAGGGTAGAGATGGACATTGAGCTCCATTTAACGACATTAACTGCAAAAAACTCCAAACCAAAACTCCATAGATAGATAGATAGATAGATTGATTGATTGATTGATTGATTGATTGATTGATTGATTGATTGATTGATTGATAGTTTTGTTATTTTATTTTGGGTGAACTAAACTTAAATTTACATTATTCTTTACACGAAGCAGGAAACATACCACACAAGCATAGCAAAGTGGAGTCTGTAGCGTTTGTGAGGGATCAAGTTAAGAGCCTTTTTAAGGAGCTGATCAATACATCTGAATGGCTGCCAGCTGCAGGAAGACCAGAGAACAGGAATTGACAATCTGTGATTCACGGTGAAACCCTTTTAATACGGGAATTGACTGATTTTGACTGACGGGTTTGGGCCCTCCATATTAAATGCCGTTTCTCGTTTCCCGAGACACTACCTCGGACAAAACATTGGGAAGGTAATGAGGAGGAAGGGAATGAAGGAAGGAGAGAAAGAGGGAGACAAAAACAGATGAGAGAGAATGAGAGAGAGAGAGAAAAACAGAGATGAGAAGAAAAAGTGAAAAAGAGCGAGGCAGACAGTTTCTCCTGGTCGTTGTTGTTCACCTGACAAATGCACCGTCATCCTTCAGGTTACCATGACAACCACATGGTGATTCGCTGGTTCTGGGCAGCAGTGGAGAGATTCAACAATGAACAGAGGCTGAGGCTACTGCAGGTAAAGCACGTGGACCAGCACATGCACACAGTCTGCCACCGTGTGGCCGCTGGTGGTACCACTACGCCAACCATCAGAATCAACTTTATTGTCACATCACAGGTTTACAGATGTAAAACAGTGGGCGAAATTAGTTTTTGTGCAAGCTCCATTGTTTTTTTATTTTCATAAAAAAAGAGGGGGAAGAAGAAGTTGGGGGGCAAGGTGAGCAAGGGGAAGAGGGAGAAAGAAGAAAGAAAAAAACAACAACAATGCATCTACATATTTACATTAATTTAACCATTAACCTGTATTATTAAAATGTATTGTATTTGGCCGCAGACCCCCATTTGAAAAGAGATTGTGCCAGGGACCCCCATAAGATGTGTGCTGTTAGATTAAATTATAGTTTTTTGATTTTTTCAAAAATAGCAGATTGGCTATTTTCGAATAGCTGAAGTACAAAATAGGTTTAAATTGGTTCAACTGATTATGATGCTATATTGTCATTTTACTGGGGACCCCCTGGAACCCTTTCAGTGACTCCTGGGCGTCCCCGGACTCCACTTTGAGAATGAGAACCACTGCTTTATGCTTCAGACAACCTAATGCTTGTCTGAAGTTGTTGGGAATATTCTGACAAGACGTAACATACAAAACTAGACAACAAAATATACTGCATATGCATACATATTGATCACTAATTCTATTGCATATAGTGCAGCGTTAACGCACACATTTTGCACAAGTCAGTTCCAACACATTATTGTCCCCAGAGTGTTTAACAATAAGTAACAGAACACAATACATGTTTACTCTTCAGATATTTGTTCTCATCCAGAGTGATTCACAAGCAACACAAGTATTCGTAATCAAAGACAACAAGTTGTACATTAAACACTATAGTAATATTCATAGGGAACACAGGTTGTACAGCATAAACATTATATTAATAGTCATAATTAAGGTATATTTTTCAATCTAACGTATGCTTACATGAGAGACTCGCTTGCCGAAAATAACTGATTCACAAGCAAAAGATGCATCACACAGTAAACCAGCAACGTAGATGATTTATTTTCATTAAGCGACACCGTCGTGCAACCAAGTATGAATTAGGCTTAACACAAAGTCAAGTCCTCAGTGTTATCCATTTGTATCTCTGAGAGGGTGCAAGTGTAACCAAATGGACATGCAATTTGTACACTCTCAGAGTGTTAAATATTTACAGTATTTTACCTACGTGTACTTTCCTGTTTCGTAATAGTCTAGTTGTATGTGTCTAGTTCAGTGGTTCTCAACCTTTTCTGTATCAGGGCCCACTTGGAACGTTTTGGATCAATGGAACTAACGTATACTTTAGTGTTTTGCCAATTAGTTGGGGGACCACTTGCAATATCCTTACAGGTATATTCAGTATTCATCATGTGTGTGTCTAGTTCATTACACCTACATATCATATTGTCTGTCTCTAGTTCATTACACCTACATATCATATTGTCTGTCTCTAGTTAATTACACCTACATATCATATTGTCTGTCTCTAGTTCATTACACCAACATATCATATTTATGTCTGTCTCTAGTTCATTACAGGTACATCCAGTATTATTGTGTATCTAGTTCATTATCGGTACATCCAGTATTATTGTGTGTCTAGTTAATTACAGGTACATACAATATTATTGTGTATCTAGTTAATTACAGGTACATGCAGTAGGGATGTCCGATATTATCGGCCTCCCGATATTATCGGCCGATATTAGCATAAAAATTGATATCGGGAAAATATCGGTATCGTTTTTTGAAATTTTTTTTTTTTTTTTTTTTTTTTTTTTTTTTTTTTGCTTTATAAATAAGTTACAGGAGTTCTTACTGTATATGGTGTGTGTGATATGAAATTTGAGCTTACCCTAATCACAATAATCCCCGCATATATCGGTATCGGTTGATATCGGTATCGGTAATTAAGAGTTGGACAATATCGGTATATCGGTTATCGGTAAAAAAGCCAATATCGGACAACCCTAACATGCAGTATCCATATGTATAATCTAGTTCATTACCGGTACATCCAGTATTATTGTGTGTCTAGTTAATTACAGGTACATACAGTATTCATGTCTGTGTCTCTAGTTCATTACAGGTACATACTGTATTCATGTCTGTGTCTCTAGTTTGTTACAGGCACATCCAGTATTCCCTATGAGGGCTTTGCATCTCTGAGGGGCAGTAACGGACCCCGGAGGTTTTGCGTTGAAAAGTGGGGAAAGATCAGTTCCTTACCCAGGTAGGATTAATTTCTCTGTATAGTAATCATGTACCATGGAGGGTTTCATTTAATCCAATCCCTACATACTGTAGTAATACTGTAAATGACTGTCATGGTTAAGACTTAAGACTCAAAAAACAACAAAAAACAAAAAGTTTATCGTTAAAAGGTTAAAGCCCTATATTTTGAGAGTAATCATTACTATAGTGTTTGTTCAGGAACAGGGGTCTCGTTTTATGTTATATCTCTGCTGTCGGGCAGAAACCAACTATGTCCAAAATTTTAACTTTTCAGGAAATGAAACAAAAAAACATGTTTTTTAAAACAACACAATCACTTTAGCCAAATCCAGCTCAAGTGGAGTTTGGAGGTTTTTGACCAGTGAATGTGGAGATAGTTATGTCCATCATTGATTAGAATGACGAAGTCAGATTGAAAAAAAATCTGAGTTGTTATAAACTTCATCTTCCGCTCTGCAACCCACAGACAGGCGTAAAAGGGTGTCCAATAGCATTGATTTATAAAGAAAATAAAAAAGTTGTGCGCCCGACAGCGACGATATGTTGGTATGGTTTGTCGAGGATGTTTCTCACTCTTTTTCTCACTTTGTGTGTGTGTGTGTTTGGGGGGGTGTGTGTATAGGGCTCACACATGCTTCAACCGTCTCGATCTGCCACCATACCCGTCGTTCTCCATGCTGTATGAGAAACTGGTCACGGCTGTAGAGGAAACAAGCACTTTTGGACTGGAGTGACCCTCAAAATGGCTGACCCGTCCGCGTGACTGTGGAAGGACAAGAAAATGGAAATCTACCATTTTGTGGTTCGACGACTTTAAAAAAACAAAACAAACATTATTTTGAAAAGAAAAAAAAGGCAACTAACTTTGTGGACTATTCCGCCGTTTTTACCCTGCTGTTTGCGCCTGGCATTCCATCACACAGCAGACAGGCTTCTTCCAAATCCCTGCCCTTCTGTCACATCCCCGAAGGGACGTGATCCCTTCTGTCACTTCCCCGAAGGGACTTGATCCCTTCTGTCACAAACCCCAATGGGACGGGACGTGATCCAAGTGCAGAGAATCTGGAAATGTTTTCCTGTTTTAAGAAGGACACCCGTTTCTCACTACATCGCTCTTTGTTTGTATAGCCACACGTGTGCTTTATCTCTTGGTTACAGGATTACCAGCCCTTGTTCCCTCAAAAAACCCACTCCCACTAACCCCAGGGGGCCCAAGCTGGACCTCATACCCAGAAGACTAGCTGCTCATGACCCCCCCTACCTTTCCCCTCTCCGGACCTCCAAACTGTGGCGTTTATACTCTGGGGTTGCAGTGTTAGGAACTCTAATACACATGGACTAATAACTGTCATACACAGAGATGCATACACAAACACACCCACACGTGACACGTGAGTGTGCTCACACATGAGCATGCGTACAAATCTCATCACACACACACACACACACACACACACACACACACACACACACACACACACACACACACACATAAATATAGCCTCTGTTTTCTATAGGCTGCATGAGAGATGATAGCATTCCATATGGTCATGATGTACCCTGGATCCAGCCAGTCACTCTGGTATACAAACACCAAAACACCAAACATACAAACACCAAAACACATAACAGGGTTTTTCAATCTTTTAATCAACTCTCACCATAGCAAGTGGATGGAACTGTTTTCACATAGGAACAATGTGTCACGAGTATGAAACAATGATGAACAGTAAAGTGATGAATGTATCAACACAGTGAGTGAATGTATGAACTTCAAGCACCTCCGGTTGGCCTGGTAAGAGACTGACTTAGCAAAACAGCATTTTTACAGGGAACTGAAAGAGAATCTTTAGACTCATATTATGTCCCCTAAAAAGGATTCTACGTGGAATCATTTGGTTCTATAAAAATAACAATGTAGGTGACAAAATGATTCCATAAGAAACTCTTTTAACCACGTGAACCCTAGCATCCCTAATCTGGGGCAAACATTCCGCTAAGAAAAGCAGATCTACACGCTTGTAGATCGCAAAGAAAATGTTGTGTTGAGCAAAAACAGGAGGAGGCCTAGTATAGAGCCCTGGGGGACTAAGCATATATAGGGTTTAAGTGGTTAAGGGCCTTGTGAGCCACTGAACCTTTTTTTTTCAGTTCCATATAGAACTGTTGTTCAAGGCCTAAGAGGGGACGTCACCTCTCCAGCAGGTGGTGCTCAAAACTTTGTGTCAGCTGAACTTGGTATGGCAACAGCTTATGTGTTTCAAGTCTCTGTGAGGTCAGTTGGTACAATTTGATGATTGTCTCTGAGTCTGGGGGACTTGGTCCACAGCCTGAAATGTAGCGGGACGTCTTTGTGCATTTGACTACACTGCAAGGAGTGTTGAACGAACTCAAGAGTAAAAATGGAAACGTCCATTTTTAAACTCTCCGTAACACTGGATTGTACTGTGGAGAGGTTTGACTGGCTCGAGGTGTAGCAAAGCAAAAAAGGAAGAATACAATGGAATACAAAAGATGGCCGTGGCTTTTGGATGCAAACAGGTGCAAGACATCAACACAAGCGGGAGCAACACTGGGTGCTATCGTGACCATTGTACTTCTGTAGTGATGGGTCAATTGTTTCCTGCTTACTGAGTGACCTGAAATATTGTGGCTAGTATTCTCTGGTTGACAGTACGTGTCCATGCCAGACAATAAGCATGTGAGGAAATTAAGAAAACACTTTTCACACTTTATTGTGCAGAACCCGAATCCAAAGGACCCTTGCACTCTGTCTCTCACACAGTCGGACACTCGCACACACGTGCGCGCACACACATACACACACACACACACACACACACACACACACACACACACACACACACACACACACATACTCATTTTGTAAGGGGTGCATGCAAGATAACTACTGTACATACAGAGTGGTGTTGGAGCTAGATCACAGGGGCTGGAATAGTGCTAGAGAGCCTCACAGATGTTATTGTATGTTGTGGAGGCAGCCTTCGTATCCCAGCCCTGACCCAATACTGCATGCCGGGATCCTCTGGGCCAGCCCAGCTCTGTGAGCTGCACCAGGTTAGAAGCCCCTAGATGGCGTTGTGTTATAGCTCAATATTGCATGCCGATAATAGTGAAACACAGTGTCCTTACTAGCTTTTTTGCATGAGGATATCGCTATCCGTTGTGGAGGAGGGGTGGGGGAGCTGGATAGGTTGTGTCACTTACTGGAGGCGTGCGTCCCTGTGCTCATCCTGGCACTGTCATACCCTGGCACTGTCACACTCAAAGGTATAGATGGAGCCATTGTAGAGGTCTCACACTCTTTGCTGAACTGCTGCAACACCTTTGCCCCATCCGCACTGTCCATCCTCACTGTTTGGATTTGTTTCACTCTCTTTTCAGCTGTCAGAAATGACAAGGAATGTTACACAGTAACTCTTGTGAGACATAACAAGTGTTGTTAGTGTTGTTTTGCACTGCATTAGTTACTGCATAACATTTCAAATGTAATTGCTGCCATAATGGTACTGTAGATGCAGAGGGTGAACTTCAACAATGGCTGCTAGTGTTAAAGAAAAGAAAACCTGTGTGTGTATGTTATGATATGATATATGATATTATATTATATGATATGTTACCTCTATGACAGTGCAATGGAAAGTTTCACAGACAGCACGCCCTTAAAAATGTTGTATGGTTATGTTTGTGTCTGTCCACCTATCTTAGTAATAGCTTGGACATTATTGCGTCATTTATGCTCCGTCGTTCGATGGCGTCACGGACCGAAAATAGCAGATCTATGAGCTAATTTCGGTGCACAACATCATCGTACGACAGAGAATAAATGAAGGTTCATAGTTCCTGGAGACACAGAGATTCAATAGGGCTGTTATGATTTAACGAAAGCAAGAGCACCTGTACGTGTTACCATGTGAGCAGTCATGTTTGTCGCTATCTTTGTATATAGTTGTACATGTATGTCTGTCCCATTGTGTGTATAAATATATATATTTTGCACCGAATGTACCAAAGGTTTGGGGCTTGCATAGTCAACCATTAGGCCTATATTTGGCATCACCCTCTTCCTGGCATGTGCCATATCACCTCATCTCTGCTTGAGGGCCATCTTTGACTGTCCTTCACGTTTGGGTTGAAATGACGTGGCCAACCAGACATTTTCCATACCAAGGCTTGTTCTGCTGCAAAAGAGATTGATTGCTTGCTTTCTTCCAAATGAGGACAAAGCTCACCATGTCCCCAGCTTCCTCGCTCGGTCCATTTGTGACACAGCTGGACCCCTCTTTTCAGAACCCCACTCTATGCAAAGCTCCTGTATGTATGTATGTCTCCATTTCACCCCAATGATTGTAATAAAAGAGAACAAATGGCAAGTTTTAATTAATGACAGACGAGTCTGTGTGTTCTTATATACAGTATGGCATTCTCTCTTGGATATGGAAATGATGACTATCTTTCTTTATCGGTTTGGAGTGCATACGTTGAGGGTCTGTTTTGCAAGCTACTCTTCCTGTTCAACATGACAGGCTCTGCCCCAGACCGTAGGTCTATGTAGCCTACATACTTTCGATATGTTGAGTGTTATTTTAGTTCTGGGTGGGAGATCTCAATAATCTAGTTATCGGTTAGGGCTCATATTACAGTGCACTATGCAAACTCTTCAAAACATGTAAAGAGATAATAATGGTTTAATATGTTCTTTGACTTCTCCAGTGCCTTCAACACCATCAAATCTAGGCTGCTAGAGGAGAGGCTTGCGGTGATGCAGGTGGACCATGGCAGGGTGGCATGGGTCACAGACTACATTACTGACAGACCGCAGCGTAAGAGACTGCAGGGATGTCGGTCGGATGTGCTATTGAGCAACACTGGCTCCCAGGGTACTGTGCCGTCACACTTCCTGTTCACCGCCTATATACCACCTCTGACTTCCGCTACAACTTCCAAAGGTATGGCACCCCCATATCTTCAAAGCCTGATCCAACCCTGCAACCCCTCCCACTCACTCAGATCAGCTAACACGGGGAAGCTGTCAGAACCTTCCCTAAAACATTCGGGACCTGGCATCCTATAGTGCGTGTATAGTTTAAATGTACAGATAATTTATTTTTGATATTATACTGTTTAGACAGATGATAGGTTCTTGGTCTACCTATGATCCTAGAATACTAAAAGCGTCTGCTAAATGCAAAAATTGTGAATTGTAACTCGAAGTCATGCCACCTCAAGACACTGCCGTCTTCAGCTGCATCACAGGTTACAACACGAGTGAGCATGACAAGGATTTGAGGGACGTTGTGAGGTGGAGTGAGGCAAACTGTCGTGGGGGCTACACTGGACGGGGTGGAGGATGTGGTGGAAGTGATTGTACAGAGGAAGCTGGAGGCTATCAGGGCCAACCCCTCCCACCCATTTGTGATATTACTCTTCCTATGGATGTATCTTGCTGTACTTCTAATTCCCTGTACTGTATCTGTAACCTGATGAGTGAAAACTGATGTGCTGTCTCTGGCGCCTGAATTTCCCTCACGGATCAATAAAAGTATCTAACTAACTGATATGACATTTTGATTGCAAACTAAATAAAAAATCCCAAAACGAGTAGACACAAAATAATTCAAAATGAACGACTCATCACAGGATATGTTATATGTACTTAGAAAGCATTTGTAATGTGTAATTTCCCTGTAGGTTTTGTTAATAAATTCTTGATGAATGAATGTGAAACACAAAAGACACCTTTATGTGTTTCCTGTTCATATTCTCTGCCGAGAACAATCAAATGAAGCTATGTAAAAATTACCCGGAGCAGGAAATGGGTATGCCTTCTGGAAACCCGGGACTACAGTTATGCACAGTATAGTCTTTGTACTTTGGAATAAAGAGCCATCAGAGTTATAAAGGACTGATTTAAAAGCATAGCAAGCAGCAGTCCCAGCAAGGCTGGACTACATGTAGCCTATGCATTTTTTTAAAATGTAAGCTGTTTAGTAACAATTCTCTTTCTTTTTTTGCCACGGCCTATTGGTGCGTTCACACTGGCAGATACAAAGCTACAGTTTACCATTCATTTTCAACGAAGCCAGTGACATGAAGATACAAAGCGACAAATGCTGTGTCGCTATGTATTTTGGTAGGTCAGTATGATCTGAAGTGACAGTAGTGGTCCCAAGTCTCAAGTCTGCACATAGTTCGGATGTGCACATCCCCGGGTATGGACTAGTACAGTAGATACCTTAGTATTTATTTTCACCTTTATTTTTATTCCTGTTTTTTCTTTTTCTTTCTTGTATTGTGGAGTGTCGCTATCTAACCGCCCAGAGGTGAGCGCTTCCACCAGGTTAGCCAGTGGTCTGAGGGAAGAGTTCAGCACCACGGCCAGTGCCGGCTCTTTGGCCAGTGTCTGTTCTTAATCAGATGATGACACCTGCGCTTTGACTACTAACCACCTGAACAGGCTGGAGACAGATGCGCTGAGTTGGTTCTGAATCTGATCAAGCTTTTGCTATAAGTGCTCACTCTACCTCAACAGTGGCTGGCTCTCCTTGGTGGTAGACAACATAGCATGTAACCTTTTGGGCTCGCTCTTAAGTTAATGGACCAATACCCCAGACCGGGAAGAAGTTTTGCTTGTCTGTTTATTTAATTCCCCCCACCCTGCTGTTGTAACGAGCCCCCTCAATAAATTCTCACTTTGAGCATTTGAACAGTCTTTGCCTCTGTGTTGGTCCGATCAGTCTTCACGGTACGTGTTCTTCTGAAAAAAATGTAGAGTAAGAATAGAATTCTGACATATGCGACAAACAATAATATATACATATAGTATTTGACAATAAAAGTATTGTATTTTAATTACAGAAAAGGGAAGGAGAAACAATGGGAAAGAATAAGGAAAAAGAGGTAAAGGGAAAAAGGAAGAAATGATCCTACTTGATCATAATTTTCTGTTGTTACTATCTCTATCTCATCTTCTTGAGTGATATGTACTGTACCTTCTCCACAGAATAATCTGGATTGGCATGAAAACTTAAAATAGAAACGATAAAAAAACTAAAGTAATTTCAGAAAATGATGAGATAAAAAATACTTAAGATATTACAATGTATGATAAAAACAAAAAAGAATGCTTAAAGAAGGGGTGCCGTGATTTTCAGTGATCCCCCCCCCCCCCTAAAACATAATCATCAGGTATTATGGTTATACTAGGAGGAAGATTTTTTTCAAAAAAGTGTACAGAAATTGTTAAAATTATGTTTTTATGTGGACATGCCTCCAGTTCATTAAGTATACCTGGTTCTCACCTTAGCACCTCCTCCACCACCTTAGCACCACCCACCTGTCCTAGTCCCTCCTCATGCCCACACCTGTTGTGTTATGATAATGAGGGGGAGGGTATGTTTTTACTATGTCACTAAAGCGCTGTTTCTCTATTGGCACGTTTGACCCTCAAGGTTTCAGCCTCCAGGTAGAAACTCAAAATAGTCAGAGAAGACATAAAACACCATAAAAACACCACCAGGGGGCTTAATGGAGTTCTATCAACCTCATAGACACATGAAAAACAGACACTTCCTCTGCCTGCTTAGGATCCTTTTTGGAGCCTCAAACTGGTTAACAAACCACATTCAGAATGTGTGTCATGACCGTCTCAGCAATTTTCCTTTCAATGAATAGGTTATGGCCATTTGGTATAAGTTGATAATAATAGTACATAAAAGTACAATACTTTTTTCTGGTTCCTCGGACATTTGTAGCACCAATATGATAAACAAAAATAATATTAAATGAATTAATAAAAGAATAGCAGCAATAGTAAGATTTCGGGCCACATCAGTGACATGCAGGCCATTTGGAAATGTCTCAAATCTCCCAATGACCTGTCTGGGCCTGGCTGTCCCCTTTGGTGCCATGCCATAAAAAACAATATGGATGGATGAATGGATAAAAAAAACACCACATGGTCGCACCCCTCTCTCGCATGCACAAACAATATACGCGCGCACACGTACCCACGTTTCAAATCTCAATGAGTTTCTTCAGGCATTCCACCACATCCTCTCCCCTTTCCCAAGGCACAACATTGGCCTGGAAGTTTTCTATCTGCTTCAGGAGTTGGTGCATGGTGAAGTCCTTCCTGGGGAAAGCCGTGTCATCTGGGCCCAGGGCCCTGGAGGGGCAGATGTCATTGGCCCCGTCCCCAATGTAGAACACCTTTCGGAAGGGTGCTTTGCCTCGCTCTTGCCGTTTGGTCAGGTACTTCCTCAGGATGACTTGCTTGCACATGTTTTCTGGGCAATGTGTGCACTTATGAGAGTGGTAGGGTTGCAGGACGAGTTGTCCGTCCACGAAGCTCGCCGGGTTGCTGAAGATCCTCTGGAAGAGGTGACGAATTTTGTTGTATTCCAACCACTTCTCTATGAAATACACATTAGCGTCTGAGATCACCAACAGCTCAAAGTCATTCTGGTGGTTGTCGAGGTACTCGAAGAGAGCCGGCAGTCCCGGGGAGGAAGAGATCTTCTCCACCACCTTGCGGATGGAGTCCTCGGACACGCCACGCTCCGCCATGTAGGCCAGCGCATTCTGCATGTACTCGTAAAAGTTTTTTTCTTTCAAAGCCATCAGATTATTGGGAAGCTGCTGGCCCAGTATTGTGTCCACCACTGTGTCATTGCTGTCCTCGTTGACAATGGTGCTGTCGAAGTCAAGCAGCATCAGGAAACGTGGGGTTGGAGATTCAGCAGTGCCGGGGCTGGAAGTGGCAGCCATCAGCAGAAATAGCTACTTCAGACAGTTACGTGATACAGCTTCTGACGTTGTTATTGCCCGGGATGAGCCACGTGGAGGGTTCTGCAACTACTGACCGTCAACACGGACAGGATGAAGTGTTTTCATCATATTTTCAGGGGATAGCTAAAAGCAGGCAAGCTAAAAGCAGGCTAATACTGTGTATTAAATGATCTTTCTTTTGTTTGACATTTCACTTTAAATGACAATGACATGGTTGTGTTGACAACGTGATGTCATTGCATGATGACGTCAACAAACCCATACAGAACATTTGGGTTCTACAACTCCTACATTTCTGGCTATAGGCCTCAGGAACTAATTCATATGGACAGAGAATGGTAGATGTTTAGAACTTGATAATCTAAACCATGGTCCATACTATACATACTTCCTGCGCTTTTTTCCAAATAATTAGTGCAACCACAGTCCAATAATTGTATCTATTTATATTATAGTATAGTACACTACAGATCGACCTCAAACCCGGCGTGCATATTGCAGAGGACCGAGGGAGTGCAGTGCCCAGCGTCAAGTCGGTCGGATAGGTGGCTGTCTATAACCGCAGAGCCGACCAATATGCTTATATTATGGGCATCCATATATTGGGATGCCCATATACATGGGCAAATACTGATGACATCAGGATTCTCCATATATGACCATAAAAGGGACACAGGCAGACATACAGATACAGAGATCTCCAATATGGGCATAAAAGGGACACAGACAGACAGACGGTTACAATGGGTACAACGGGTACAACAGGTATTGCATATCTTCCCCCACCTGCATGATTCCAGAGTAGGCCTGTGCACCAGTCTAGTACATTATAAGGTTTGGATGCTACTCCTCACACAGTTTTCATGCCACATACTGTACATGTCAAATAGAATGGTGTGCTTGTATTTTCCTGAGCAATATGTTTCATAGTTACTATTAATTTATTACTGCATTAAAATCCTATGTATATGTATGGCAAAACTCACAGTTGGATAGAGTGAGTAGAGCACACATTATGTTTTCCCCTTTTTACTATCTATTCATAATGTGTGGCATCATGTCACATGTAGTTTGCGGGATCTCTAATGTCATTATCTAAGCTGTGTGATTTACAGTTTTGGAATTTTGATCATCTGTTTGGACAACATTGGTTGGCTACACTGAATGGCCAGTCTAAGTACAAGACATTTTGATATAATTTCTCTATGATGCTTAAATTACAGAACTCCCATACTTGCCTAGTACTACTCGACATGATACTACATACATGTAGTATGTCTGTACATATTCCAAATTGACTGTCTGCTTCCGGATGCAGAGTAGGGTTGATACAAGATGTCGCAATATAAATCAGTTTGCATTGTGAATTCATAACACCAGAAGCCTTAGAACAGGAAGATTAAGCCATAATGTCCTGCTATATTTAAATCAATATAGCAAAAAGTCAGTAAACAGTCACCTTAGTTTTCTCCAAAGTCATATGAAGTTATTTTATTGTACTCAGAAAACTACTAATTCATTCTACACCTATTTTCAATCTCTCACCCTTAGTTGTATTAATACACCTCCAATTATCACGACGTACTGTATGTTGCAGCTTCAGGGAGTTATCTGTTGTTTATCGCTAGGGCCTTTCATTTTGCCTTCTGAGCCTTTTGTTTCCTTAAAGTAATTTCTACATAGCCGTCCCAAATGTCATCGGCAACAGGCTCAGATACATCAGCATGTGTGCATTAGGAAGTCCTACAAGGAATATCATATTGAGGTGGCAGGAATACAAATAGGTAGGAAGCCTTTGTAAGGATGGTGATCTAATCTTTCCTTTCTTCTGTTCAATTGCCTGGAACCTGTTCTATTCCGTTATCATCTATGTTATCATATGTACAGGTTTCCATTGTAGTTAAAGGCTGAATGACCTGCGCGTCCTTCTGGAAGAAGCTGTGCAGAAGGCATGTTCAGCCAGCAGTTGGTCTCTGTGTGAAACACACTGATGGTGTTGTAGTTGATCTGGTCTGCTGTGCCCCCAAACACAAACATCTTTGTCCGGATGATGGTGGCAGACTGTTGTGATGAAGCAGGTGCCAGAGTGCCTCTGCTGTTAATTAAAGTCCAGACCATTAGTGATGGTGTGCAACTTGTAGATGTCATTAGTCCACTGAGTTAGCCATTTGTAACCTCCAAAGACATACATGACCTTCCCCAAGTCACAGGCTGAGTGGCCGAACCTCGCCTCTGGAACAGTCCCAGAAATCATGGGTTTGACCCATCTGTGGGTGACGACATCGAGTGCATAAAGCACGTTGTAAAGCTCCCTCACACCATTAAACCCGCCCCAGATGTAGATGATATCGACTATCAGCACAACTGTGTGACCCCGGCGCATGGACGGAACCTCAAAGGGAAACAATACCCTCCAAAGGAGGTACTCCTTGTGCCCGACTGCCACAGCAGCATGACCAGTTCTCTTCCGTCCCCCTTCGAGATGCACTAACCACCTGAACATCACACAACTCTGTAAAATAATGGAGTGAGTGTGTGCACTACCAATTATAATGGTATACAGTGGCACAAACATCACGCAAAGGTTGGCCAATCTATGAAGCTGAAGGGTTGGGTTTTGCCAATCAGGGATCGCTGATGCCTGTTGAACGCCCTAATATGGCAAATTAATCACCATAAGTGTTCATTTCAGTTGCCCATGCATCCAGAGAACAACACCTACAGTGCTTGTCTTTTCAAACTGTTAAGTATTCAATCAATCAATCAACCAATCAATCAATCAATCAAAGAGAGAGAGAGAGAGAGAGAGAGAGAGAGAGAGAGACAGACACACACACCCGCACGCACACGCACGCACACGCACGCGCACGCACACGCACGCGCACGCACACGCACACGCACACGCACACGCACACGCACACGCACACACACACACACACACACACACACACACACACACTTAAAATACGCCCACTGCTCCAGCAGGCAGCCTATAGTGTTGCCATGTCCACTTATTATAAGCCACTTTGGGGTTATTTTATGTAAAGACAAGTTGCTTGTAAATATTGGTATGTGGGGGTTGCGTTTTTTTTTTTGCCTTGTTTCTAAAGTGTAGTTGCTTATTTGGGCTTGTTTCCTAATGTTGTTTTCTTAAACATTTTCATGGCAAGGACCCCCATATTAATAGCCTATGAATTTGCCTCATAGACTGTAAAGATTTGCCCACAGAGTCACAGACCCCCCCCCATCTGAAAATATTTTGTGCCATGGACCCCCCCCCCCCCCCCCCCCCCCCCCCCCATACAAGACGATTTCCAAAATTACCTATTTTCTTCAAGATTTTTTCTTTCTTCTTAAGTAGCAGACATACACGCTCACAACACGTCATAGCCCTGAAACATGACTGTCATTCCATGCAAGCGTCATGTGAACCATGGCTAAACACGTCACATCGCGACGCATTGTGTGAGCTTGTAGTCGATCGGCTATTTTCAAATCGCCGTAGCCGAGTCGCTCCTTTTGGGCTTGTTTTCATAGACCCGGTTGCTTATTTCTCTCGCAGAATCTGGCAACATGGACACCTGATGATGATCAGCAGCCGGTGTGTTGTTTGAACGTGGCGGCGCCCGGGCAAGACTTTAAGTTGTATCCTACCCACTCAGCTCGCTTATCACTTGTTTTAAGATGTGTGAAAAGAACAATATTTGTATTTTAATCTAGTGAAGATTGACATTTTAAAATCCAGTCTTGATACAGAAAGACATCACAGAAGAAGTAAAGGAGACGAGACGGTCGTTAACGGTCAGTTTCCTTACTTAACAACAACGGTAACATTACTAACAAACTGTATTTTCAATAGTCTTTACGTGATTATATGACTAACGTTAATGTCATCGTGGTAACAAGACTTTTTCGTGTGTTATCCTTTTACCTCAAATGTTTGACTGTACTTGTGCTGTTTACATTTCTGTATTTCAGTAATCAATCAAGAAAAATATGCCTTCCCAGTCGAGACAGAGACCGAGTGTAGTCGCAGCGGCAGTGAAAATCAAGAATAAGAATTTCAGTAAGTGCACATTTGATTGCATAAAAATACAAGCTATTGCTTTCGTTTGTCCAGAGAACGTAATACTCCTCAGTGGTGGAAAGTAACTAAGTACATTTACTTAAGTGCTGTACTAGTACAATTTTTAGGTACTTTTACTTGACTGGAGTATTTCCAATTTTCAATACTTTTATTTCTACTCTACTACATCTCAGAGGCAAATGTTATACTTTTACTCCACTATTATTTGAGAAGTTTAGTTACTTTGTAAAACATACATTAACCAGTTCAGACCTATAATATACTTTGGCTATTTGAAAATAGCCGATCTACAAGATTACATTTCTAGATCTGCTATTTTCAAAGGATCCTTTGGAAACTTGTGAAATTTGACATTGTGCATAATGAGTACTTTTATTTTTATTACTTAAGTGAATTTTGCTGCCATACTTTTGTACTTTTAGTCAAGTACATTTTGAATGCTGGTACCTTTACTTGTAATAATGGTATTTCTACATTGCAGTATTGATACTTAAATTCTTTTTTTGACCACACCAGACAACTCGTCCTTCTTCAAGGTTTCCCTGAAGGCCAACAATAAGGCCTTGGCTGTTGATTTGGCTGCCCTGAGGACGAAGGTCAGACAGCTGCAGATGCGCAATGTTAAACTGCAGAAACTAGTAGTGGATCAGGACTTTCATATGGCCACCATGAGGCACAAAGAGAGAAAGCTGGTTAGTGTTTCTTTTTATCTACTATTTCATGTCAAGGACCCCCAAATTGATATGTACAGTATATGGCTGCGGATTCCCATTTGCAAATAATTTGTGCCAGGGTTGTTAAAATGTATTAAAAATACTCCATATGTTTCAATTTTTTTCAAGATTTGTTTCGAAAATAGCAGATCATCAAGCTCCATGATGTTTCGCACTGTAACTTGTAGATGAGCTATTTTCAGATAGCCGATGTATTATTATTCAAATGTTTTTATTGAGTTTTCAAGACACATACCAACATATAACAAACTACAAGACACCACAGACACTAGTACACAATATCAAATGAAACAAATACTCATATCAACCAGTAATTAATTGACCGAAAATGCAAGGACATTTTAGTGTAATATATTTTCATGAAAACAGTATTAATACCACAAAAATTACAGATAGCCAATGTAGTATAGGGTTAAAGTGGTAAAACTGATTACCACACATTGAGAACCACTGCATTACACCATTATGATTTTTAACAATCACTGTGGTATATTATAATAAGGAATTACTTATAGAGAGCCATTTATGTGTAAATGAGCTTGTAAATGATTCCAAGAATGATTTCCTTGTATCAAGGTTACTGTGTTTAAGTCACCCTTGTGTTTAATCATACAGTGCAGGCTGAAACAGTCATGTGAATTGAACATGGCCTAATCTGCCTCCCTTGAAGGATTTTTGGATATGTGATAGGCACACAGCGTTGACAAAAGAAGAGATTTCTTTCACGCCATCATATTTTGTATTTGACATGTTCTTTCCACAGATGCTCATCCTCAAAGGCCTCAACACCCTATATGATGTGGGCACGACAACAGACCCTCCCGATGATGTAAGGATATTTCAATTTAATTTCTAACTACACCATTTTTTCTTTTCAAAGTTGGGGCCACCAGGGGGTGTAAATAGTGGCCAATTGGAAAGGAGAGTGGGAGATCTCTTGTTTTAATTCAATTATGATCTATTATCACAGAAATTACCTCAGTCTGGATCTGGTTGTAAATCTGCTGCTGAACAAGGGAACACAGTGCTCCTGGACACAGACATGGAGCTGACTGCATCGGACACTATTCATATAATACAAACTGTAGAAAATGTCTCAGCTTGTGACCATCTGAAAATGGCAAAGAACAACAACGCATGTGACCCCCCAGAAACGTTAGCTATCTCTGCCATCTCAAATGGCCCAAACATTGTCATACCTGTGCTGGATGATTGTGTCATGGTCCCTGACATGAAGAGCTCCAGAGCCAAAGAAAGTGCAAAACACTCATCAGAGAGAATGATTCCAGAAGACTCTGGTACTCTGATCCTCAGTAGAGAAGTAGTGCTTGAAGTGCCTGTTGCAATTCCAGCTGAAGATTCTACAGGTGTGCTAACATGCTGTATACATTGTATAATTTCTGATCAATACTTATTTCTATTTAAGTTATTAGACCTTTAGGAGTGATCACAAAAATGTCTTTGGATTGGGTGTTTTCGTTGGCTAGATTTGATCTTATTTCATCCTGTGTGTCATGGCAGGGGTGACATTAAAATCACTAACTAACACCTCTACGGCCAGAGATAAAGGAGGTATGAGGGAAAGGAGACGTACTGGAGCCTTTTTAAGAATAAGAGACAAACTAAGATGCAGAGAAACATTTGTTGTCCCAGCAAATAATGGATGTTCCTCTCCAAACGGTGTACCAGCCCTAGTACCAGCCAGTACTACAGAGCAGGACTTTGTTATTCCAGGTCATATAACAGCACAGTCAGAAACGGTTGGAAATGCCATTGTAGGGAAGCAACATTGTGAACAAAATCTTCCTGCATTCCCAGCCATAGATCGCAATGAAGGATTCGCAGAGGAAACACAGGACACTTTTAGGTGTTCTGCTGACGAACCAGGCATTTCAGAGGATTGGAGTAGCAACACTCATGAAATGCTGCCTTTGGACGATGACTTTGCTACAACGGAAGTTCAGAAACCTAAGACAGCCCAGAGATCTGGATGGGAATCGCATTTGGATAGCAGCTTTTCAGAACTGGACTGTCTGGTCTCTGTCTCAAAGAGGCTCACTTCAGCCAGTGAAACAGTATATGAAGACCCCGTTCTTCAAGCTGAAGCATCACCAGGTGTGGTAACATGCTGTATGCTACATGTTTTCTGATCAATAATAATTTCTGTTGTGTTCTGTTGTAACAATATGGTCTTTTCGTTGACTATATTTGATTTATATCATTGTATGTGTAAAACATTAAATAATTAATCTTATTTCCTTCTTCCTTCACTGCAGCCAGAGAAACTGTTATTCCTGATGAAGCGTCTCCAGGTGAGATGTTATGCATGCTTACTGATCGAGAAGGTTTTCGTCTGTGCAGCTAATCTTGCAAACCGCTGGACTGATCAGCGTTAAACTTTTCATGCGTAGTGCACATTCCCAGTTGGCCAAGGAAGACGCTTCCAATCGGCATGATGGTGGTGCTGTATCAGGCCGCTTATGCTTGAACCATAGGTTATACAATGAAAGAATAACAATCTCCCATTTTTTTCCAAAACAGTGAAAACACAATCTTTTGCTCTACTACTAACTAACAAGTCGGAGGTCATGTGAAATGTGTGCATCATTCAGATAAAGTTTTTTTTAAGAAATGGCCAAAACGCAGCATCCGATCTACCCCAACTTTTAATCACACATTGAGGGGCCTATAAATAACAGCCAAAAGTGATTTGCTGCTATTAATTGGAGCGACGTGTTATCGCGACTGCTATAGCTGGGTCGAGATGTACCTACAATTAAAATATTGTAATTTGCTGTATTTTCAGGCTGTTTGGTTTGTTAACAATGTCAGACATGTAGTTATGCTATGATACAGGATACCTGGTTAAATTAAAATGTGGGGTTTCATACCAAAACACCATATCTTGCATGGATAGTAATGGTTATAAAACAGAATACAATTGTAGGTAAGCTGACTTGTAATGGCTAATATATGTTGACAACACATACATATTCATGTGCTGTTTGCCGGTAAATGGTTTAAAACATTTGGGGGTTATTTCTTATAAAAACTAAATCCACCATATATCATTAATGCAACATCCAATGCTATCTGCTAAATGGTGACACTTGCTTGTGGTGTTACGTACAATTTAACAGCCACCTTGTGGTGCTTGTATATTGCTAGTACAAACGACTGTCTTTGTTCTCCCCAACCTGTATTTGGGACCAGCATGTGTTTTTGTGTAAGCCATTATTGTAGACCTTTTAACCCATTAAGATCTGAGGCTAATTCTACAAATGCCTTCTTACAGTTTTCTGTAAAACTCATGTTGCTATATCAGTGTTGCTCAAACTTTCATGTCAAGGACCCCCAAAATGATACGTATTTGGCCACCGACCCCCATCTTGTTCCAGAAACCCCCAGAAGCAAAGATTTCAGTTAAAATGTTCGCTTAAAAAACGTATATACATTGAAAGATTAGCAAAAATGTTGACGATTTTTCAAAAATAGCAGACCTACAAGCTCACAGCGTGGCACAAAGTGAAGTGCAACTGTGTTTGTATATCTGCCTTTTTTTTTTTTAAATCGCTAATGTTAGATTCTTTCCCGGTTTTAATGGGTTAATACAGGCCACTATTGGAGGAAACTGGAGTTGCAGTACACTTTGAGCAGTCATACAGTAGACAGTAATGTCACCTCATCGTGGTTTGCAGTCTAGTCTTTATTAGTTAAATGTGTGGATCATATGATTCCAGTTGGCAAGATTGCTTATTTGAATTTGTTTGCTACAGCAGGGAGGGAGAGTGAGGACAAACCCATGGCCTCAGATGATGCAGCCTTGCGCCCAAGGAGGAGCCGTCATGGAACTATAAATTACAAGGAACCGTCACTCAACTGGTAGGTTGTTGGGTATTTATTGTTGGTAGTTATCAAAAAGGAAAGTTCTTTGGAGATTGTGTCACAAAGTAACTTAAAAAGAAACAACTATGCATCATACATGGGTCATCCTCTGCGCAGATCTCATAAAGGGCTGAGGAGCACTTTAGTGGTCGTTTTGTACCAGGGTGTGTGAGTTTTTTTAAGAAGTCCTTTATCCCCACTGTCATATTTTTTAAAAAGGCAGCTTTTTAAAGCTGTGTCCCCCAGTCTATTTATTATTTTCTCATTTGCTTTTTGTTTTTCATTTTAAACTGCATGTTCTGTGCTGGTGACATTATGAATTTCCTCTTTATATCAATACTTTATTGATTAAAGTATATTATGTAATCTAATCTAAAGTGAGGACCTAATCTAGGAATGAAGGGTATCATAACCCACAGTGTATTTTATTAACATACTGATGAAAGTAATTTATTTAGTGCTTTTCACGACAGGAGTAGCCTACCAAGTGTTTTCCATAACTATAATGCACAAGATTCCTAAATTGTGATTGTCTCTTTTTGATTAGCAAAATGAGACGTGGAGACCGATTCACAGATACACAATTCCTGCATTCTCCAGTGTTTAAAACGACCCGGAAGAACAAAACCAAGAAGAAGGCAAACTCTTAACTTTACTTCTGTTGTTTTTCTTTTTACTGTGTTTTCATTGTGATATGGATCATATATACATGTATTTTTCATTTTCCCTTGGGTCTTAAATAAACATTGAATTGAATCTGAACCATTTCTTTCTGTATTGGAAATTGCATTGATTTAGTCAAATTTGTATTTCTTTAATTTTATTATAATATAATTGTATTTAAAAAATATGCATCCCGGTTTTATATTTACTGTATACATATGCTATTTGTATTTGCCAAAACATACTGTATACAGTATAATGTGTATTTAGCCATCAGTAAAGGACGTTTATTATAATCAGAGTGCCTCAGATGCTTTTTTTTAAACTGCCATTCAATACCATTAAAGAGCACCTGATTGACGTTTCCAGGAAGGGAAAAAGTATATTAATCATTCACTTAAGACCTATTTAAAATATTGTGAAAATAGCAGAAATGCAATTTTCACGCAAAAATAATTTAATTCCTGGAAAATCTCAATTGTAATACAGCAATGCATTGATATTCAAAAGAAAATGTACTTTGTAATTTGCACTTTTGAATATTTTTTTTAAAAGCATGTACTTCTGAATACTTAACTATTTCTTAAAAGCAAGTACTCCAGTACTTTTAACTGAAGTACACATTTTCACTTCACTTGTAGTTGAGTAATATTTGACAAGGAGTATCTATACTCAAGTATAGGAGAATTAGGCCTCAAGCTGTTTTGTTCTTTGCGACCCCCAAGTGCAATACATTTTGTCAACATTGTGTAAATATTTCAGTATGTATCACTGACACATGCTCCTACTGTACCACAGCCAGGGCTCTTTAAAGTAATCTTTGTGAGCAACTTTCCCAAAAGAAAATCATTGCAACCCTTGTGTGTAAATGTTGGCCATTAGAATGATGGAATCTGCCTTTCCTTTACAAAGGAAACATTTTTTTCTCTTCAATGCTAAACAAAAGTCTATCTTTTCAAAACTAAACAAAAGGAAGACACAGGCCTGTCACCTGTAGCTGTTGACAGTGATGAACACACAGTCAAATCCTGATTTATTTCTTTTTTTAATGTTTTAATTTGTAACTCAGAGTGTACGAATGTAACCGAATGGACAGTTCAATCTGGGTTCAATGTCACCTAGCAGTAGTGATCTCTCTAGAGAAAGTGTAGTTATGCTCCTTTGTTACTTTTTAATTATTTTTAATCTTTTTATGTTTTTTCAGAGTCATCGGAATCAATCAGCATTTTACACAGATGTGGTCGCGGCTTCATATGATAGATATAATAAAGCATATAGCAAATAATACTAATAATAGTCATTAGTCATATAGTCAATACATGTCAGGGGGAAACAAAAAAAAAGAGAAAACAACTAAAAAGTAATGTCCTATTTGTCATATTCACAGCAAGATATAAAGAGAGATGAATCACATTGATCAGTCACAGTAAAATAATAATTACAGTTCATATATTATTCAGTAGACCTATTAAACAAATGGTCTATGAGTTTCTTGCTTGGCAACCATAGAAACCTGTGTATGCCCCAAATATAAGCTGCGTGCTTGCTCCAAGGCGGATGTTATAACACAAGAAGGTTATTCAAAGATTGAAAGGGGGAAAAAATAAGTACTTTAGGTTACTTTTTACTGCAGGCTACAGGACTCTGGTGTGGAGTGTCACTGTAGAATCAATACTCCACAAGGTACACTGTGATTTCAGCACCACGGATCGACAGAACACCTGCTTTAGAAAAGTTATCAAAGCCATCTGTCGATTTTGTTCACAAAAGCTGTGATGAATGTGGTGATTATACCTCAGCAGCACAGAGGAGTGTGTCTCGCAGGCCATTTAATAATAATAATAACAATACATCCAATTTATATAAAGCTTTTCTTGGTACTCAAAGTCGCTTTACAAAAACAGAACAAACTAGAAAAAGTGCTCCTCGGAGCACAAGTCTCCGCCAGCAGACGAATGTTGGGAATGTTCTAATTCTTATGTTCTAATTAGAACATGTTACTGTGTCATAGTAACATGACACAAGTGTCCTATCCGTGTCCTATCCGTCTGTTTTATCCAAACCTTAGTTGGATAAAACTGGTATCCCCACCTGGAGTTACTGTATAACTGTCCTATCCGTCCTGTCTGTATAAGTGTCCTATCCGTCCTGTCTGTATAAGTGTCCTATCCGTCCTGTCTGTATAAGTGTCCTATCCGTCCTGTCTATGTAAGTGTCCTATCCGTCCTGTCTGTGTAAGTGTCCTATCCAATTGTTACAGTATCCGCCATTTCTCAGCCATTTCGTGATTATTCCTGTCTTACCTCACTTTGAAAGAGGCAAAGACTCTTTCAAAGTGTACATGTATTTATAGCCCGTTATATGTCACTAGCCAATCAGATCACACTATTTCACCGTATTGTCAAGTGTCACGTGAGGCTCGACCAATGTTTGCTTGGCTGACGGAAAGTGAAAACAAACTCTCCTGGCGGAGACAATAAGACAAGCCAGAGGTGTTCCAGATTTCACAGAGACTTAAAAACCCATCTCTGCTATGTGTCTGCCACAACAACATTGTTGGTTAGATATATGAAATGACCCAAAAGTCCCCCTTGTCGAGAGAATGCACACTCTGACTGTTACTAAACTGACAAAGGCCAGTGTGGTGAAGGTGCTCTTAGTGTTGAATAATAGTGGTCACCAAAGCTTTCGCAAGCCCTGCCAGGAAGAGTCTACTTCTAAAGTGCTTCATCTGGTTGGTGGAAGGCGTATGGCCGACATCGCAAACGTAACATATCCATATGGAGACAATGGGTAAAGTTACAGACAGGGTTTGTAACTTTACCCCGGGTGGAGCATGCATTCCCAATTTGCATTCCCAACTTGGTTCCCAAGCAGGCGGGCACCTGTGTAGTATTATGCAGATTCGGATCTTGTGCTACATGAACAATCTATAGCCTTCTCAACTCATACCTTGACTTCACACTCTGCAATTTGAGGACATTACTTCTTCTAAATGTGCTGCAAGACCAATTATAGGCTTTTGAACATATATTTTCTTTAATTTTCTTTGGGGATTTTGAATAGTTGAATCATTCAGACACCTGTTACAGTGGATAAGCTGTGAATATATATGTGTGTTCGGGGGGGGGGGGGGGGGGGCATGTGTGTGCATGTGTTTTCCAGGTTAGTCCATTACAAACAAACCAAACCTATCCTGGCTCCAGCCCCTGAATCAATAGCCGAGAAACGAAATGAAAATTCAGGCTGAGTGTCAGGCTAATCTAATCTATCCGTACTTGTAGCCGAAAATCTTCAAAACAAATTAAAACAAAACAAAAAATACTGAAAATAGTCAATCTACCATTTTCTAAATGTTTGCACGACAAATACTAAGACTGTTTTTTTTCTCTTGTCTTTATTAGCAGACTTATAGGCTTTATTGATTTTACACATGAGTAATTGACCTCTAGTGGTACCATTTTATGCATTTTTATCCTTGTTGGCCTGGGCTATTCCCTTTCCCACACCTACAGGTTAAGCTGATGGTACCTATACTTGTATAACTTGTGTGTATGGTGTCTCCCTCTCTTTCTGCATGCCCTGAAGAAGGCCATAAAGGAAACATATTTTTTTTTAAACTTTGTTCAAAGATGAACAAGCCCTTAGGCTATTATTTTTTTTAAAGATTGCCTTCTTCTTATTTGACTCTGAAGCCTGCCCCATTTTCTAACCAAAGAAGAGCACCTTCCTAGACCTACACTGCTTGGCTCCTCTTATTTTCTTCAATTCAGTTATGTAATGTAAGGTGTTGAAAATCACAGAGAACAGGTAACACCGTGTGTGTGTGTGTGTGTGTGTGTGTGTGTGTGTGTGTGTGTGTGTGCGTGTGCAACGCCGTCCGTGCGCGCGGTGAGAGACAACGTGTGTGTGTGTGTGTGTGTGTGTGCAAGTGTCGTGTGCGCAAAAGTGGGTTGTGTACATCCGCGCACCGCGTACACGTGTTGTGCAGGTTGCGCGTGCATGCGCGCGCGTTCTGGCTGCGCGCGCGCGTGTCTCGTAATACTCCCTGTGTGTCAGAGTAGAATCGGTTTAAATTGAGGAAACTGCCGCTCCTCTCTCTAATTGTGGCTCGAAGAAAAACGGGGGTTATTAATTTACAACCGGATTAAGGCTTTACAGAGGATGTGAATACATCATCCCGACAGTTTAACTCGCAACGCAGCGCGCACGTGGAGCAGAAGAAAAGACAAGGTAGGTATACTATATTGTGATTAAATTGTATAGTACCCTAGCTAATATTAATAGGATATAGCCTACAATCGGTGGTGGAAGAAGTACTCCGATATTGTACTTATGGTAGCCTAAGTAAAAGTAGCAATACCACAATATAAAAATACTCTGTTACAGGTAAAAGGCCTGTGTTCAAAATGTTACTTGAGTAAAAGTGAAAGTATTGGCATCAAAATAGTACCAAAAGTAATTAAGTTTGTAAATTATGTTTGAAAATAGCAGATCTACAAGCTCACAAGGCATTGCATCGCAAAGCATTGTCAGCTTGTAGATCGGCTATTTTCAAATAGCCTATGTGAAAAATAGGGCTAAAGTGGTTAATGTATGTTTTATAATATAATAGTTTATATCTGCAAGTCACTAGTAGCCTAACTAAAGTTTTCAAATAATTGTAGTGCAGTAAAAGTACAATATGTGCCTCTGAGATGTAGTGGTGTAGAAGTAAGTACTGAAAACTGGAAATACCCCAGAAAAGTAAAAATACCTCAAAATTGCTACAGTACTTAAGTAAATGTACTTAGTTACTTTCATTTTTCATTTAGCCTTCTGTCATAAACCCTGCAGACCTGTCATGGATTTTAGACCACACAGGTCAGTAAATAAAGCAAGCCCAATACATTTCACCTGAGCGCATGACATGTTAAATTGAAAAATGTATAGGCTTTAAGAGTGATTGTAACAGTAATGCGTTTTAACTGAATTTTAAACTATTCTATTCGTGCAGGATGTTTGCACAGTGGTTTCCATCAATTACATCGCTTCTCATCGTCTATGTTGGACTCCCGACTGTGTGTTGTAAGTACTAAGTAGCCTATAATAGCCATGTTGTATATAGCCCACATCTCCATCACTTTACAGAGAGAGAGAGAGAGAGAATTTAACTCTTTAATGAAAATTTGTAAAATAACATACTGTATAGTCCTTATGTCTTTCTTGAATACTGACAAGTGGGCTGCTGACCTCCAGAAGAAGCCATGATGATGATTTTTAGTAGAAACGCTCACACAGTTTCACCAAGAAACTCACTCCAATGTTGGGCACAGGCTGGAAGGGAGTGCTCAATAGTAGCCTATCACTTGACAAGTAATGTATAAGAGCACAGCCAGCATAGCCCCCGCCCCCCTCAAGGCAAAGATTGAGTTAATTAAAAAACAAAAAGAAAGACATTAATCAAAAGGTGTTCTGCATGCAAGTCACTCCCTTATCCAATGCACACCACAGGATGCTATAGCCCCACTACAGGGGACTTGCTGTCACGCTTCTCGCTTATTGTGATAAACTTTGCATGCACACTCCCTGGAAGCCAAGGAAAAACCTCTGCCCCAAAACGTTCACATCGGCATGTTATAGCGCCACCAGGAGGCCGATTTTGGTTACTCCTACAGATTTTGTCCAAACATCACGCAAATCAGTACACATGATTTCAATAGTAATGTATGTGATCAAGACGTAGGCGTATATGTCCGATTTTTCATATTCCATCCATATTGCCTAAGATTGGCTTCCAAAGTTTGCAGGAGTGGCCCGTTTTTAACAAAATGCCACTAATCATAAATGCAGCGTCCGATTGCCGTCAAACTTTGCTTGCACAGTCCCACTAGGCCAAGGAAGAAATGCCAACTTTGCACGCACAGTCTCACTAGGCCAAGGAAGAAATGCCACCCTACATCTTTCAAATCGGCCTCATGGTGGCGCTATAACCGGTCTTAGGTCATACAGTCACATATTGTTGATTTTGGCAGCAAATCTTGATTTACTTTTAGTCATAGTCTTTTGAATAAAATTCTATTTAGTTTTACTCATAATAGTCATCTGAAATGTTTTAGTTTTTGTCTAGTTTTAGTTGACTAAATATCATAAGATTAGTCGACTAAATCTGCAGTTGATTTAGTCGACTAAAATGTATTTTGGCAGGCCTTGATGGCGTCGTACTCGTAATGGCTGATTTTCTTTTGGTAGCATGCTGAAAATAGCCGATCTACAAGGTCATAACGCGTCACAGCGCGACACGTTATGAGTTTGTAGATCTGCTACAAACTCCATTACTATACTCGTAATGGCTGATTTTATATTTGGTAGCATGCTGAAAATAGCCGATCTACAATGATGTCGCAGCGCGACACGTTATGAGTTTGTAGATCTGCTATTTTCAGAGCACCCGAGTGCAACCAAACATAAAATGAATTGTATTTTAGTTCTACTGGATCTCTTCTCCACTCGTCCCTCACTAACATTTTAGTCTAGTTTTTATTTGTTGACGAAATTGTCAATGTATTTAGTCTTAGTTTTAGTCATCGTAGCTTAGTTTTTATTTCGTTTTGATTTTGTCAGTGAAAAAAGGTAGACGACGACAATTTTTCATCATAGTTTTAGTCGACGAAATAAACACTGCAATCACAATACCTTTTTTCCCCTGGCTTCCTTGGATCATTACGCAACTCCCCAAATAGGCCACAACCATTTCTGCTTGACAATATAAAGACGTGTTTTCCTCTAGTAGATGTTGTGTGGGAGACAGACAGGTCCTCATTGTTCTACTGAAAGAACTCCCCTGGCCATTCGCTGATTGTCTTTGACATTTGCCTCGGCTGTTCGACCCTCCTGTTGATAGTCATCACACTCTGGGTAGCTGGCTGAGCCTGTGTAACAGTGTCCTGTCTGACAGTGTCTTGGTATATGTGAGTGCACCTGCCATGCTCAAGGATCCATGCTTCTGCTTTTGATACCCCCCCTCTGATCATTCATTTTTATGGTCGATAGGGATATTTTTTATCCATGCTTCTGGTCAGATAGATACATGCATTTCCTTTTGGTAAATGTAGACTATCTTGATATGCTTGATATTAATGTTTGATAATATCACTCAATCAATTAAACAGTTTGATTAATGTTTGTTAACCACATTAACCCTGGCGTACCTATTTTGGGCAAATAAAAACGAAGTACAAATTATTCAAAAATAAATGTTAAAATATTTTAAATTTAAAAAAGCAAAAAGTACAAGCTCACAATGTGATGTGTTGTGAGCTTGTAGATCGGCTATTCTCGCTATTTGTCGTATGAAAACTTTATAGGGCGTAAGTGATCATGTTTATTTTTTATATTTTGATATTTTAATGATCAATCAATCTATTGTGTTCTGGCTTGCATCAGTGGAATTAATTTTGTTCCTATTTTTTGGTATCACAATGAAATTTCTTTTTTAAGGTTTTAAAGACAAAATAATTTTTTTTACATAATCTTTGTTATGTGAAAGTTATATTATCACTAAAATAGTGTTTTGCCAATTATTTGGGGACCCACTTGTAATACTCTCAAAGCCCACCAGTGGGCCCACAGGTTGGGAATCGCTGCTCCATCCATTCTGCTTGTTTTATGCAGTCCGGTTGGAAGCCTGCAGTATTGGTTTGACCAATATTATGAGGAAGTGGGTGATAATCTGTGTTTTATGAGAATAATTAGATTTCAGTATTTTCACGCTGTCTCTGTCCCTCCCTCCCTCCAGTTCAGTATTGTAAAGCCTTTGCTGAACCTAAGGTTTACTGGTTCTCAAAAGTTTTTGGCTTCAGTACCCCTTTCACTGATTTCAGAATACAAGTGCCCCCGACTACAGCATTTAGCTTTGATCTCTTGCAGAAGACTGCAAGAGAACATATACAGTAGCTAGAATATGAATGAATGATAACTTTCTCTCACGTAGCCCCTGCAGTGCCTCCACGTACCACTAGGGGGTACACATACCCAGATCTAATCTAACACATTTCCATATCATAACCAGACGCGTCGTTAGGTCTCTACTAGGCTTAGCTTCGCGCGCGCGCGATTTTTTCCGCGGATTTCGCGGATTTGGGTGCTTTTCCCCCCGTTTTTTGTTACTTTATTTCGGTTTTAGGGTTAGGGGTAGGGTTAGGTTAGGGGGATAGATATATTATTAAAAAAAAAAAAAACTTTTAATTTTTTTATTTTTTATTTTTTTTTATTGGTGGCTTTGGATAAAACATTGGTGGCTATAGCCACCGAAGCCCACCCCTAACGACGCCACTGATCATAACTATACATTTTCTCCATAAGGGCTGTATTCCACTAATTTCCAGCTCTTATTTTTTCCATATCCATAAAGGTTTTATTTCCCTCATATACTCAACTCTTTCTGCAGCAGAGACTCGCCCACACACCTGCCGGGAAAAAAAGATCTGTGACATTAAGGGACGCGGCCGTCTCAGCTGTTCTGCTTTCTTTGTCACTGTAGGTGATTCAGAGTCCCAGCTTGTCTGCTCGGGTACTTTTTGAAAGCACTTGTGTCACTCACAGCAGCAGGGACATACGCTCTATGCACATGATGCGAGAGAGAGTTCTATAATTCCTATTCTTTTGTGCTGTGATGTCAAAGGATACTCTTTTGTGAGAGATGCTCCTCCAATGCAAGCAGAGATACGTGTCTGTGTGAAAGTAGCAGACCTACAATGTCACAATGCTTCACATCCGTGCCGCATTGTGAGCTTGTAGATCTGCTATTCAAACTTGGTTAGACCTGACGAAGAGCCTTGGCTCGAAACCTTGTCTATATGCCCATATGAGTGGGCAGAATCAATTTTTTTTCTTTACCATTATCAGTATGCAGAGCATGCTATTCACCAATGATGCACAGATTGCACAGCCAACATAGAAGCAGAAGGAATCATTTCTGTAATGTTGCATCCTCCAAATAACAATGATGGTCTCCCCATGCATTCATTAGAAAGACTCTGAGTCTAACACAGGGTTTGAATTTGAATAAGCTCATGGGGGGGGGGGGGGGGGGGGTCGGGTAGTATTGAATAATTCTCATTAATGGCGTTGCTGATTCTCAATGGAAGAGTACCTCCAACCACTGCAGATGTACTAGTATTAACATGCTCTACCATACAGATGTACTAGTTGAAGTATATTAACATACTCTATCATACAGATGTACCAGTTATATTGTAACATACTCTATAGCATACAGATGTACTACTGTAGTTATATTGTATTAACATACTCTACCATACAGATGTACTAGTTATATTATAATAACATGCTCTACCATACAGGTTAAAATGTTTTATTCCTTCAAATAAGTTCCGGATTGCCGCGTTAGCGTTATCGTCACTGCTCAAGAAGGCCATAAATTTACCAAATGGCTTTCAGGATGTCAGCCTGTAAATTTGAGTACATTTTTATGAACACTACTGGCTGTATTCACTTTGTGACACCATGCAGCTGAAAATAAACTAGACGGTCATTGTTTTCAACAGGAGGATGATAGCAGACTCCACTTACAAGTACTCAAATGTTTCTGCTGGAAGCTGATTTGGTTTGAGACAGCTAACCTAGTCTGAAATAGCAAATCGTCGCTGTCAGGTGGAAACCTTATATATATTTTTTTTAATTTAGAGTAGCCAATTATTTCTATAAACCTTATTTCTACTTACCCCCTTTTTTCTCCCCAATTAGTCGCGAATTGATTCCTCCCCACACACATTTCTCCTCCCGCCCAACACTCCCCACTGACAGGTGCCGCCAAAACCCGTATAGTACGTGCAATGATCAATATCACCCTCCCCGTCCGGCCAATTGTGTTCGCATTGACAAAGTCGGATGCTACACAGTGAATTCGAACCCACAACCTCCGTGGTGGTGGGCAGGGACTTTACCACTGCGCCGCCCGAGAGCTTACGAGTACTAACAAACTCTTGTTAATACTTGTTTTAATTGGTTCAATATTTATAAAACCCACAGACAGAATTATACACTTTAACTTTCAAAATGTTAAAATTTCACAATGCAGCGCATTTTGAACTTTGAGCTATTTTTGCTACTTTTGTATGACAAAGTAGGACATTAATATACGAAAAACACAAAAAGTTTAATTATATGGAGATAAGTCCGACAGCAATGAAAAAAGAACATCTGTACTGTAAATGGAACTTGCTACAACTCAACTAATGATAATAGGGTGCAGCTGTTATTAAGGCAACTTTTTATGGAGGACCTGTCCTGAAGTTAATGATGGAGAGTTAGACTGAGATGAGACCAAGAACATCAAGACTCCAACAGCCCTATTTCACATCGACAGTGCAGAAGGAATATGGTGACAGAGCATCAAACTATGGAATCAGTTTAAATAGAAATCTGGCAGTTGGAGGAAAGATTACACTGCATAAAATTGCAGTGCGTTTTATTTGATCTGAATGTAACTTTCCTATGTTGATTAAAGTTTTACCACAGAGCTAGCCTGCCTGCTGGCTCTGGGAGAAATTGAATGTTGACTTCAGGTCAAAATCTGTCAAACCGGAAACAGGATCATTTCAAAGGTTCTGTCCAACCCTAGACACAGGATCTAAATGCCTTAACAACAGTTTGCAAAGATAAGCATAGGGAAGTACAGTTCAATACAAGGTCTGTTAAAAGGATCCCTGGCTAATAAGCCAAATATGCCATAATCCTCCTATAATTTGACAAAGCCCTGTGGCGGTGAGCCCAAAATCTGTTCTGCCCAGTTCTCCTCAGTGGCTAGAGGGGCGGACTGGCCATTTGGCGTACCGGGCATATGCCCGGTACGCCAAATTCATGGAATGCATGTGAAAATAAACAACTTAATACTTCCTATGGTTAATATGAGCATCAAATCAATTTGCACATGCATTTGCACATACATCCATAAATTCCATAGGGCTAGACCACACATTGACAAATTACATCATCAACTTGCGACGGGCATTGCCCCTCTTGAGTAAAACATTAACCGTTTATAAAATAAATAAAATATTTAAGGTGTTTTTAAGAAATATTTTTGTTAGAGGGCAATTATTATGTATTAAGGCATATTAGGCTTATTAGCCAGGGATCCTTTTAAGAGGACTTTAAGGGTCCTTTGTACTTAATTCATTAAAAAAAATCGGGGGAAAAAAAAAACTCAATAGAAGAACATGATACCAAATACAACCTCCACAATTGTATAAGTTATATTGTATTAAGATACTCTACCATATAGATTGGACAAAGTAACATTTTATATTCACACAAATAATTACATAATAGAGCTTTAAGCTGTTTGTGGATCTGTTGGGGGTCTGTATGTTTTTAGAGACATATTCCTTGTCACCCTTTTTGCATTCAATTTGACGCTGCTGGAGGAGAATTATAGCCCTGACTGCTACTGTACCATGGAAAGAATGGAACATGCAGAGATAATAGCTCTATAAATAATACTAGAAGACGTATAACAGAGGCGTTTTTCAGCTGTGTGCTTGGAGCTGGGAGCCTTCTGTAAGAAGTCCATTAACTGTAAGACAGATCCTTGTGAAAACAGATACAGCACGTTATTCATTCGAATTTCAGAATTTCAGATTTTCAGAAACAATTTTCCAGTTGAGTACCGCTATGCTGCATAAACAAAGTCAAGTATCATTGAAACATGTTGTGAAACATTTTCCCTTTGTTCTCCTGTGTTTCCTTTATACTGTACATTAACGGCCAGTTTGTAAAACTAACCTCGGGAGTGCTCCGTTTAAGGTATGTTGGATGCTGTATATAAATCAACATTTTTGGTTGTGGTGATGTCACGATGATTTGGTCTGTAGGATCAAATCCCATCACACCTCTCCCTCTCTTTCTCTCTCTCTCATTCCTACCTTTCTGTTAGTGATTGGCAAGTTCAATTGACCTTTACATCCAATTTCATATTTCATTTCATATAATTAATGGTTGAAGTTCTTTGCTGACCTGAAGCTATTCCATCTCACATGGCACAAGTGAAGAATAATTACTAAGATGTGGCTCCTAGATAAATGCCGAATTTCGCAAAAATAGCAGATCTACAAGCTCACATCACATCGCGCCGCGTTATGAGCTTGTAGATCTGCTATTTTCACTACTTTTGTGCGACTCTCTTGTATGATGAAGTAGGGCATTCATTTACAGAAAAAATACATTAAAAGTTGAATTATGGAGATACAATTATGTCCGACAGCAACAGGATGTAAAAGGTGGTGTATGGAGATCTTGATGAGGTTTTAAACGCAGATGCTCGCCAATTAGTCTGTCCAATCCCTCTGATTGTTACCATGGCCTGGGGGAGAATATAAGTCAGTGAGTCAATTGGCAGTACTGGCTGAGAGGAAAGAATTCATTACGTCAGAAGTGCCTATTGAAAGGAGCCCCTTGGGACGTAGCATCTAATTTTCAAGGGGTCCGCCCTGCCTGCCTTGCGATTGGCTGAATGCAAAAACAAGAAAACAAGGACTCCGCCCCCAGAGGGGACGGTTGGGGCGCTGTCACATTCTAATGCAGCCCAAAACCCTACTTCTACACCTGGTCCTGGGCCGACCTCAAACCCCCTTGATCGAATCCCGCTGCCAGCATTCTTTTTCCGACAACCGCAGACAATTTATTTTTTGCCGATAAAGTATAGTTTTGGGCCGCGACGGAGGCGCGCTGTCTCAAGCGAACTTGAGCCACAAGAGGCACCACCGAGCAAGCTAAAGTGAGCGAGTCGCCGTGCCGAACGTTGCAAAGTTTGCTTGAGCCGACTCAGCACCGTCCGAGTTATGTAACGAATTGTAAATCATGTTTTGGGGTGAGCGTTTGCCCAACTGCCACTCAAAGTGACTACTGGCCAATCACAGCGCGTCTTTTCCGAGGCTTGTCAGAATCTAGTTGTATAAAAATATCACACGTCCAACAGACCAGTGATTGTCAACCTGTGGGCGGTGAGGACATTGCAAGTTTGCCCCTAACTTACCTCATGACATTCTCCCTACTTCCTCCAGTGACTATGGCAATGAAGTGATTTTCCCTTGAAATGCTCTGAACGACCTGTTCGAGTGTGTGTCATGTTCTTGTCTGACCGGAGCTTTTTAGAGGACTATTTAGGTGTGAAAGGCACCCGAGTGTTGCACCGAATGTGGTGACCTATCGATTTTTGTTCTGCCCGCTGGCTGCAGCCTTGTTCCAGCAGACAAGGTTTCCAGCAGACACGGTCACATGCTGTCAATCGGCCAATCATCAGAAGGTCGCGCAAACGTCACTTTTCCTTTACGTCTATTTATTAGCCTTTGACTGTTTCACAGCCTGTGGCAAAAAGCCATGCTTGAAGTATATTTTGGGTGGCCATAGCTAAATGATTAGAGAGCCTGCCTGGGAAGCAGAAGGTTGCAGATTAAATTCCCCCTTTTAATTTCATTCAGCTGTTTTTTGTTGTTGTTTTTTTTTACAGTGAATGGAAACGATTCTAAAGATTGTGCAAAATATTTGTGATTAGCTCAAATAATTGCGATCAGGTTTTTATGTAATTATGTGAAAGGCCTACCAATAAGTTTGCAGCATGTTTTCACATCGCCTTTAGGTATCCCTTCTGCTCGCTAGGCACCTCGACAAAGTTATAATATTTTTAGCGGTGCCAGCCGCTCTACCTTTGACTATGTCCGTCCGTATGTCCGTATGTCCGTTTGTCCGTTTGTCCGTTTCAGCACGGGCTTTAAACAGCTATAACTCCAGTTCGCAGCATGCCAGCAAGTCCAAATTTGGTATGTGGACTTACACCACCAATAGGGACGAGCATTGATTGCTGAAGCCCCGCCCCGCCCTATTATAGCGCCACCAGGAGGCCACTGCCTTTAAACAGCTATAACTCCAGTTTGCAGCATGCCACCAAGTCCAAATTTGGTATGTGGACTTACACCACCAATAGGGACGAGCATTAATTGCTGAAGCCCCGCCCCGCCCTATTATAGCGCCACCAGGAGGCCACTCATCAAAGGCACCGCTTCCTTCACACAGGGTGCGATTTTTTTTTACCAGATACTAGGTTAGGTACTATTTCTGCCTAATGGAAAACCAAAAAGGTTGAGTGGAGTTGGAATAATTTGTTTCCGCTTTGGTGCAGACTAATGGGGATCCTTAATAAACAATAAACAATAAAACCATGAACTGGAAAAGATCCATCAGACACCAGAGTGCTCCGAAGCATCTGTCTGTTAAGGGACAGGGACATTCAATTGGAAGCTTGGAGATAAAGGAAGCAAGAGCAAGCGTGTGTGCGTGTGTGTGTGTGTGAGAGAGAGAGAGAGAGAAAGAGCATGCAGACATATTTGTGTGTCTGAACAAAATAATTGGGAGTTTGAGAGAAAGTACAAAAGAAAGACGTGTGTAGTCTTCTCTTTGTGTTTCTAATGAGCTCAGAACAATGGAAGAGGTTACTGCAGGAGGCGCATTAGTTTAAACTCAAATCTGTTGTCAACACTATACCAGCTGATTCACAGTAGCTATTAGCTTTATCTCTTACAGGGAAAGTGTGCATTAGTTTTTATTCTAATTTTGTTTTGACTTTATGCATTGATGCCTGTATACGGCCAGTATACAGTGACTTGGACCATGCTGCGTTGATGCATATGTACTGTATACAGCCAGTATGCAGTGAATAGATTTGGACCATGCTGAATTGATGCATGTATACAGGCAGTCTCCAGATTGTCTTTAGAATACTGTAGGTAGGACACTTTTTTAATTAATGCTATTTTACTATTTTACTCATTTTAAAATGTCATAGTAGGAGCCATTAGTATACTTTTAGGGCTTGGTAAATGCGTTTCTGGGGATATTATTGACCGCTCATCACTTTATACTGTAAGTCTGTGGCAAAAATAACATTTTGATGAAATTGTGATGACTCCTGTCCGGGTCAAATACGGCAACAACAAAAAAATCACCCACTTCTTTACACCTCTAAACCTGTGATGCGACAATGAAGTTGATTCTGATTATGAGAAAAGTAATTTCCCCTTCGGGGTTACTACCAATACCCTTATTTATTTTATATTTTATTTTATTTTATTCATTCTATCCCTATCTCTACTTCCAGGTCAAACGACCAACAGACCGAGCAGCAGCAGAGCAGGCGGGGAGTCTCCTGGTGGGGTCAGCATGGGAGGTCTCAAATCCATCCTGGAAGACACCGTGTCGCCGGCCTTCGGCGCCACCATCATCATCATCATCACCGTCATTGTGTCGGGCAGCGCGTACCTCTGCCTCCTCAAGTACATCTGTGGCGGCTGCTGTAGACCCATGCAGGTGGTTCCCAGCGCTGGTGGCTCAGACCCCAACAAGGTGGAGGAGCAGGTTTAACCACGGAGAGACAGAGGCCAACGTTGACATGAAGCTGTGTGCTTTCTGTGTGATTCTCCCACGGATGTGGAGAGAGGGAGACGACGACAGCCTGATAATGATGGGGACGGGATAATTAGAGGGAAGCGAGGCGAGAGAGTGGGAGAGAAGCATAGACTGTAAAACATATGGACTGTGGTTTCTACAGAACCATTTTGAAGCCACTTTTTCGTAGCCTGGCATGGCCAGACTAATATCACTGCGGGCATTTTTTTTGGCAGAGGGCAGATTTGTCTGGAACCAGGCTAACTTTTTCGGGGAATTCAAATCTGCCATCTTTGAACTTGGTCCCGATAAGAAACCGGAAACAACTGCTATTGGCTATAGAAGCCCTAGAAGCATATACTCTACTTTATCATTCATTTTAAAATTAATGGGACCATAGTTTACTAAACGTGTATCATGATGATTTAAAAAAGACTTTAAACTAGCCGTTGAAAACATAAAGTGTTTATGGAAATGTTTGCTAAGGTAATAAAATCAAGTGTAAAGTCCGGCCAAAACCTTGCTCGCTTGTATTGAGAGAGTAAATCCTTCTGGGGCCTGCAGGAGGTGAAATAGCGACATCTGCCGACATCTGCCATTAATGGCAACATAGCGACATCTGCCATTAATGGGAACTGCACGCTTAAGAGATTCAGGAAATGGGTTTCAAATCCATGCAGTGGAGATTGCTTGCCGCCTGGAGAGAAGGAGCGATAAGCAGAGTGGATGAGAGGGAGAGAGTGGTATTGCCTAAAAACAAAGTTTGCCGAGAACGAAACTAATTCATACTCCCTGCCGCTCCACTCTTGAGTTCTGAATGTTAGATCCATCCCACCCTCTGTATGATGGAACAGTGATTTTACCACGCTGTTTGCATTATCAACCTCAGCGCCATACTTTTATAAGTTGTTTTGCTATTTCTGGCAAGAGTTACAGAGGACAACGTGTGTGCTATCTCTCCATTCATTAATTTCCATCTGGCTGTGTATCTCTCAGAGAGGGATTATAGATGTGTGTTGTATCTCCTAACGACCTCCACCAACCTTTACTCAAAACTATGAGTAAATGGTAGGTTGCTTGCAGATATAACTCACAAGCGCATTGGCTTTCTGACCAATCACACAATGTTCGCATATATGTGTTGTGTCTCTGCAGTGATGTTCGGCTAGTTAGAAAACCTTGCAGGTGCTAGAAGTACTGAAATAGCGAACTGACCTTTGTCAAGGCACTGTGTTTGTTTGCTCCGCAATGATGTAATTTTGTTCTTATTGACTTGCCGAAGCCAATAAAAGTTCAACTTCATTTGAAGTGTGCTGCATGCAGGCTTCTGTCGACATGATCCAATCTTGGAGTAGACCAGTGTTGGCAGATTTTTTTGGGAGATAAACAAGAAGATGGGTCTACGAAAACAAGCCCAAAAGAAGTGACTGGGTCGCATGATCAAAATGATTTAATGTAGCATTAAAATCAGTTTTACCGTTTGAACTATACAAATCTACAAGCTCACTTGTGAGCTCACCTTTGAGCTTGTAGATCTGCCATTTTCAAAAGATCTTGGGGGGAAAAATGGAATTTGGAATATTGCATTTGGGAGATTCTGGTCACGTCAAACGTGTCCAGCAGAGACACTAAATGGTCTAGTAATGGGTGTTGTTTGCTGTCGCTGTCACTGCTGCAGCCCTGAACATGAGTTATTGAACTGACTTCATGCACACATGTGTCACTAATTTCACCAGTCCTAAAACTTCCCGTCCTGACCATTGCTGCACAGCAATATCTGAGAAATAAACAAGCCTTGCCATGCATGTAAATAAACAAATCTTTCCACACAGATGCCAAAACACTTCCTCAACTGCCAGCTATAATGGTCCTGGTGGTACACTACAACTGTCTAAAGTAAAAAATAAATTCATGATTTAAAATCAAAGCTTTTATATGTGTTACAACTTTGCAAATTTCAACTAAATGCAGGCCCAGGTGTGTAGAAAAGCTCAGATGCTTTGAGCTGCCAGTAATGAAGTCAAGTTATGTGTCTTTATGCACAATTTGTCCTTAGGGACTTATTTTCTTTTACAAATGTGTTGCGGTTTCTGTCACCCTCTAGCGGTTGGAAAATGACCTCATCCAATTATCTCATCGAGAGAGCAGGTGTTTGTTATTTGTTTGTTAATCATAATCAACTTCAAATTAAAGCCTGACCTGAAGATCCCAATGTATTCAGAAACAAGAGAAAGAATTCAGAGGTCATGTCCATATAGCTTAAAGGTATGTAAACTAAATGTACTTACATAGCATAATAGTTTTGTTTCATGATCAGTCTTTAAAATACTAAACTAATTGAGGATGTATACATCAGATGAGAACAGAATAGAAAGTGGTGTACAACTATATCTGGATACTTTCATTCATAATTGATCAAACATTACCAAAAGTGTCAGTGGCTGTATCTAGGTCACCAGGTTTGTCTGCTTTAGAGCTGTATTATGTAAGGTTGTGAGCTTGTAGGTCGGCTATTTTTGGCGAAGAGGTTTGGTGTAGAGGGTAAAAGAGCAGACCAAGTACAGAGCATATAAGGTGAAGTTTTACTAAGTATTGAAGGTTACTCTATGTGGTTAATTGTCTGAAACTACATGTTGATGAACCCAACATGTTAATAGAAAATATCATGTGTAAACAAACAAATAAAAAACATACATTTACACAACACTGATGATAGTGCTGTCAAACAAGTCTATGATGCTATCTATGAAATAAATGAAAAAAATGTAATCTGCAACACAATGTTAGAATATCTAGTGGGGGTCCCTGCTTCATCTCTCTCAGCTAAGGGTTCCTTGACCTGCAAGACGTTTAAGACCCCTGGGTTAGAGAGTGTGTTCTGGCCACAAATTGAAGGATGATGTGGAGAATGTCATCCATCCGGGCATTCAGTACTGTATATGTAACAGCAGGTTCCGTTTAAAAAAATAAAACCGGGGCGGGAGGACATTTTCATAATTACTGCGCATTTTCTTAACTACGTAAGCCTTATATACTTCCTTCATAATTATGACAAAATAAATAAATACATTTTTTACCTAAAAACATAATTAAAAAAGAATTGAAAACTTAGAATGGGGATATATATAATTACATATTATTAATTAGATATCAAACTTGTATATCAGACAGTCTACATTTCCCAAAAGGAAATGCATGTATTTAATTCAGTCTGACCAGAAGCAGGGATAAAACACAATCCTCACTGGCCATAAAAATGTGCTGCTGGAGGCTGGACCTTCTTTCAAGAAGACAACAGGTGGTGAGGATGGGCTCTAAAACCTCTGCCCCCTGACCCTCAACTACGGAACCCCCCAGCACTGTGTCCTGAGCCCCCTTCTCTACTCCCTGTACACTCCCTGGCCATGCACAGCTGCAACGTATAGTGGTCAAGTTCGCTGACGACATGACAGTGGTCTGATCACTAATGATGATGAGACAGCTTACAGGAGGGAAGTGGAGAACATGACACAATGGTGTCTCAGGAGAACAACCTGGCTCTCAAAGTTGACAAGGCCAAAGAGCTGATCATCGACTACAGAAAGTCAGGCAGAAAGCACAGACCATCTACATAGGTGGTGCCACAGTGGTGAGGATCAACGACTTAAATTCCTTGGCACACTAAGGAACGTACCTAATGTGGGACATACACAACAAGCAAGTGGTGCGGAAGGCACAACACCTATACTATCTCAGGCTACTGAAGAAATTAGGAATGGCCCCAAGGTTTTGTGGGTCTTCAACAGAGGTACCACGAGAGCATTCTGATTGGCTGCATCACCGCCTGGTATGGGAACTGTACTGACCTTAAAGCAATGCAATGCAAAAGGTCAGGGACAGCCAAGTGCATAAGTGGGTGTGAACATTCCCTCCATCCAAGACTTATACAATGGACGTTATGTCAGCTTGCAGAATCATCAAAGATCGCAGTCATCCCACCCACAGACTATTTCAGATACTGCCACATGGAAAGTGCAGCTCCACAGCCACAATCTACAGCCACTGACGATTACTAAATAGCTACAACAAATATCTTCGCCGATTAAGCTTACAACACATTTCAACGAGGCGCATTGTGAGCTTTTGGATCTGCTATTTTCGCTGAATGTTTGCCCCAGAATAGTAATGCTAGGGTTCATGTTCAGACATGTGATTTTGTTATAAACCAACCATCTGGATTGTTATTTCACAGCATATTGTGACAGGTTCAAAAACAATTCATACAATGTTGTTTGTTTGTATTTTACATTATTTCTGGTTGATAAGCAAAGCTAAGGAGGGTGTAGACAGTCATGAAGAATCAAGAGTGATTTATTTGTCACTCACTCATATATAAGCAGAAAGCTGCAAGCTGTGCTAACTAACAACAGAAATACAATTTAACAAGATAATAATACTACTGGGTGTAATGAAAAATATAGTATATTGTTAAACTGTTATGGTTCTATAGTGTTTCCATAGCCATCTTGAGTCTCGTGAGATTTGCTAGAAACGTGACCTCAGCATCTCAAGTGTATGTGCTCCACTGGCTGTCCACACACACACACACACACACACACACACACACACACACACACACACACACACACACACACACACACACACAAATCACCCAATGATTTATGACCAGCAGTAAAATAAACGTGAACTTGAACTCTTAGTCAATGAGTCAACAAAGTGGAATGAGAGCTACAAGTTTCTGCCAACTGAACGTAATCCGAGGATCATATTATACTTAATAACACATTAATGACATGGTAAGTACCTTCAAATTGTGATACATGTGTGCAAGAAGCTAAAGTGTTATTGAAATGAAACATATCAGCCATTATCTACCTTTTTAAAACATTGGTACAGTATCATGCATCCTGATTCTTAACTACTAGGCAAAACGTTTAAAAAGTCACGCTTGTGTGATAAATTTTGACACGGCATTTACAGCATCCCAATTGTTAACGCTTTGCCATTGCTGAGTCCCTGTAATGCCAAGTACTGAATCTTTGGAAAATCAACTTGAAATTCAACTTCTGTCGCGTCAAGTTTGAACCAGGTACAAATAAAAAGAATGGGTGAAATAATTTTGTGTATGCTTCCCAGAAAATGCTGTTTCTTTTTAAATAAATGTAAAAACATCAAATATTTAAATGTTATTATAATTTTAAGTGTGTTTAACAGTGCTGAAGTTCTTCATGCCTTTTATTTGGTCATGATCTCTCCATTTCTTGGGCATGTGCCAGAGTCTGTGTACACGGCACAGAAACCTTATGTTGTGTTTATAGCGTTACCTATCCTAATAACAGTCAATCTGCCATGCCCTTCCAGATTATGATCAAGTTGGATTCATTGTTCATTAGACCTGGGTAAGAGCAGATGGAGTTGACTTCTCTTATGTTTTCTCTTAACAGAACATATAAAAGAAATGTAAGAGACTGTTGTTGCATGAAGCCCAATGAGTCTTGTATGTCCCTATACAACCAGCAGCAAGGTAATACTACTTCTGGTTTAATTATTTAATATTTGTGCTGCATATTCCAGTACTATGTACAAAGGAAGTATTCATGCCGTGTCAGCAGACATACTGCTGACACAATACTTAAAACATACTTGAAAATGTGTTGCTTTATTATGGACAAAATGTCATGCCTATGGTGCTATCTATGAATCTTTCATTGTCATGTTTCCATTGTCATGTCCTATGACGAGAGATGGCACAATCTGGTAGAGAGACAATTGGCGATGAAAGCCTGGAGAACTGGAAAAGACTCGGCTCAGGGGGCTTTGGAAGCGTCTTTAGGGCCAAACACAAGGACTGGAAGTTTGAAGTGGCCATTAAACTGCTTCATGGTGATGATGGGTATGATGAAAATGCAAAATCATTATGATGTGGATTTGATCTGCAATTACGAATTAGGTTGATCCACTCTAATCTTCAGTCCTATCAACTTGGTAACTTGGTTCTAAATGCTGTCTCTCTTCTCCCAAACTGACCCCTGCCATACCGCAGCTCTGGTACCTCATGTTCCACCCTGGGGCGAGAGGCTGATCACATGGACTCTGCCCCTAACCAGTATGTGCCCATGGTTTATGGGATGTATCGGGGCTGTCCCCCAGGCTTAGCCTCTTCCGAGATGCAGGGTATAGTCATGGAGCTGATGGATAGGGGTTCCCTGCTGTCCCTCCAGCAGGCCTTGTCTGAGCCCCCACACTGGCCCCTGGCTTTCCGCCTGGCCCATCAGGTGGCCATGGCCATGGACTTCCTCCACAGTAAGAAGTCACCACTTGTACACTCGGACCTGAAACCAGGCAATGTACTACTGGATGCCTACTTAAATGCTAAGGTATATAATACTGTATCCAATTATCTCAGTTTTGTGTGTGTGTGTGTGTGTGTGTGTGTGTGTGTGTGTGTGTGTGTGTGTGTGTGTGTGTGTGTGTGTGTGTGTGTGTGTGTGAGTGTGAGTGTGTGTGGCCCGATCAAAGCGAAACTGTGCACACACACTCCCTGGATGCCAGAACAGAACCTCTGCCCCAAATGTTTCAGATCGGCCTGTTATATATAGAGCCACCAGGAGGCCTATTCTTTTTATATTACTCCAGCAGATTTTGTCCAAACATCACGCAAATCGGTACACATTATCTCTATAGTCATGTGATCAAGACGAATCTGTCTGATCTTTCATATTCCATCCTGATTGGCGCATTCTGAACATTGCTGGCCCACAATAACCTACCTGACCTGGCGGCAACCTGTGCTCCGCGGAGCACTTTTTCTAGTTTGTTCTGTGTTGCAAGTCCTCCTTGCAAATAACTTTCAATTAATGCCATGCAGGACAATATAACCGCAAGGGCTCATCTCAGGCCGTGTTGCATATTGCCACGCCTTTGCCCTAACTGTCTGTCTGTTTAAATGAAATAATATAATAATACAATATTTTTTCTTTCTTTAGATATCAGATTTTGGCTTGTCTACGGTGACTGCCAGTGTTTTGAACACCAGTGACGAAGACGATGAAGGAGGCACCGTAGCCTACACCCCTCCTGAGGCTTATACCCTCATACAAACGTGTTCGCTCTTATGATATTTACAGGTACACTCTTGAAGGAATGCTGTTGATTAGGGTTTAAACATTTAACAATAAATGAAAGTGCTTTGAAAACAGTGAACACTCACATGAATTATCATGTTCAATCAAGCTAAAGCAAAACCCACATGGTAATACTGCTCGCTAGCAAAAACTAGCAGAAAGTATGAATACGTTATAAACTGTGTACTTCCACATAATTTTGTAGTTATGTTGAAATTGTGCATAATTCTCAAATTCTCCAAATTCCAGAGCTTGACTTCCCTTGGAAATGTTCTGTCACTCTGCAACCCTAATTGAGAGTCATCAAATGGCTTTTACAGTATATGAAACAATATCAAACAGCTATTTACCTTCTTTATTAACTAGAGCTCACGCTTACTATACTTATTCCGATTTTGCGCTTGTAAGTCACTCTAGATAAGAGCATCTGCTAAATGCCTAAATTGCACTGTAATTGCAAATTGTAAACTTTGTTCAACCTTTTTTTCCCTTTAGCTACGGTATACTTCTCTGGACCATTTTTACAGGAGAGAAGCCATATCCAGGTACATTATTTGTAATTATATTTGAATATACATAACATACTGTATACATACAGAATGTACTCAACACTAGTATTGGAGAACAGAGTTTGAACTTGAATTGTTCTGGATGAGATTGTATCTCTCACAAGGTCAAATGTAGGATAGCAGAAGAAGTTTCACATCCCACAGTCAACATGCTTTCTTTGTGCTGTACTGTAAAATAAACTATAATAATCTTAATCACAGTAATGAGTCAATTGCAAATGTAGTTTTTAAATATTCCACAGAAACAACCAACTGGAGTGAAAAGACCTCCATAAGTTCAAAGAAATGTAACTCACATGCTGTGCTGACTGTTGCCCACTACGGTTGTATTTGGGTGCACCAATGTGAAAAGTTTAACTGTAGTTTAGTTGGACAACCGGCGATCCGTCTGACTTCTCACTCAGCACACAACTTCCTTGCCGAGTTTGAAGTCGATTGGTGACACACACCAATGTCCCTGAGCAAGACACTTACCCCCTAACTGTTCCCCCCCCTGCAGTCTGGCAGGAATCAGCTGGGTGAAGCTGAAAACTGAATATCCCCCACGGGAGCAAATGGGCCTAATTATTATTATAATCGTATTAACTGTTACCTTAAATTTCATCTAAATCTCAAATCATAGGCACCAACCTGAATTCTAGCCCTTTCCCGGTCTTTACACACACACACACACACACACACACACACACACACACACACACACACACACACACACACACACACACACACACACACACACACACACACACACACACACACACACACACACACCAAACACCAATTATGTTTCTTGTATTTTATGTAGGGGTGGATCGTTTCGTGTTGGCCTTCAGGATAATTCGGGGAGACAGACCCCGTCTTGACAAGGTTGATCAGAAGAAAGCAGATGGATTAGAAGAGCTGGTTGACCTCATGAAGACATGCTGGGACCAGGATCCCAATAAGAGGCCTCAGTTTAAAGGTGAATTTACATTCTTACTAAGATATATCATTTTATATTTTATATGCATTTTTTTGTCAAATTTAAAATATAGAAAATATGGTAAAAATATATTTTGGACATACAGTATATGGTAGAAATACGGTACAATATACAATGTATGTTATTGGCCAAAATATATCTAAAATATATTTGAATACTTATTTACAACATATATTTTTTACATATTTTCTAATTTAGCCAATTTTTAACATGTCATTAATTTAACAGATGTGAAATATACCGTATACATTTTTACTTGTTATGTACACAAATAGTAACTCTGATACAGAGTTACAGTAATTCTGGTGTATATATGTTTATCAATTTACTTTCAGAATGCACTGAAGTGACAGGTCCTGTTTTTTCAAGGCATGAGAAGGAAATCAATGCAGCTGTTTATGCAATCTTGACAAAGCTGGTATGTACATAAACACATTTCCTGGTTGTGTATTAATGATTCCTAATTCACCCAAACTTTTAATACAAGGTCAAGGACCTCAATGCTCTAATGTTCTTCAAATCCATCAACTACAACTTTGTAACTTATTGAATTCATAATCGCAGCACAGTCATACCTCCAGGCCATATAGGTCAGGATAAGCATCTTGCCAGTCTATGAACCTTATACTAGCCAACCGTTGCAGGAGCCAGACTGTATGAGACTGCTTTCATGTGCATGTTGGGTTAATCAGATGGATGTTTTCTCTGAGTGAAGAAGTGAATTTCAAGATTTTTATGCATTCATGCATTTGTACGGGCTGTTACGGATTCCTACTTGAGGAAGAAGCCAAGAGGAGAATCAGGAGATGTATAGCAAACTTATGCTACCAAACGATAACTTCTATGGAGTAATTTCACATTTTCTATTTTTAACAAAGGGACAAAGCTGGTAGATTTCCTCTGTCTCTAATTTAGTGAGAGAGAAAGAGAGCAAGTATACTTAGTAATACAGTACAAGTATTATTATTAAGGCATGCTATTGCATTGTTTTGTTTTTCTTTGTTTTGGTGTACAGCATCTTTGGGTTTCATGAAAGACACTATACAGCAAATATAATTGAGATTCCAATACCCGAGGTAGAACAAAGCACAACCATGTTATTTTCATAACTTGAATATGTCTAGTCTTTGAAATGGATGGTTGTATGCAAATCCTCCAATATTAACCTTCCTAGAGGGTGGGTAGTCACAAACGTAACATGCGGACCTGTGAACCGTTGCTCCGATCCGCACAAAACTTGGCACAAACACTGTTATGGGGTCTGCCATGACATTAGTCACACCAGGGGCCACATCAGGAGCCCTGGGGGCCCCAGGCAAACTGTTGCTCCAACCTGCACCAAACTTGGCACAAACACTGTTCAGGGGTCTGCCATGACAATAGTCACTCCAGGGGGCCATGCTAGGGCCCCCCAGGGGCTAAAGGCACTCTGCTGCTCCAATCTGAACCAAACTTGACACAAACACTGTTCAGGGGTCTGCAGTCACTACAGGGGGCCATGTTAGGGCAAATTACCGTAACTCTGTGACCATTGCTCTGATCAGCGCAATATAGGACTGGATTTGAAGGCCGATGCCTGACAATCTAGTATTTAAAAAATAATATAAAATAGTTTATTTGGTTAGTGTTTGCAACCAAAAATGTAGGCTTCTACAAAATGGAAATTGATTGGAAATGAAACATGTAAAAGATATGCATATATTTGTCTATTATTAAAGTAAAGAGACCAATCAACCAAAGATTTCATATATATATATACATGTACCAAAGAGAGTGTAATATGCATGGTCTATTAACATTATCAATTTAATGCATATAGTGTTTTTTGTTTTGTGATGGCTGTGGCACCAAACAGCAGTTTATTACCTTGGCTCTTACCTGCTGTCTAATTAAATCTTCAGTTGGGGTCAGCTGAGAGACAGGCATGTCTGAGGTGGCTGCCAGTAGGCTCAGTGCATACCTCAACTCATCCAGAGTGGTTCACTCAACCCCTACAAAATGAGTGTGTAATATCTGGCTACAGGCAATGACTCTAAAAGATTTGTTGTCAAACCAGTGACTTACAGTAGGCCTTTCAGTTCCTCCAAGTGCTTCTGAAGTTTGTTTTTCCATTTATGAAACAAACTGCTCATCGCATCACAGCTCGTCGAGGGATGGCAGAATGTATTGATTGGCACAAACCTCTCTTTTCTTGTACAGTATGGCCTTTGTGCATTAGGGCGTAAGCTGAGCAATGCTGCAACTTACATAATACAGGAGCAACACAATGACGTCAGTGTTATCACACCTCATGATGACTCTTGTGTGTGTCTTGGCTAGGTGGATGGCATGTGGCACACGCCTGGTGCTCACCTCTTGTTGATCACTCATCAAATCATCTTGGCCAGTGTTTCCCACACTTTTGAGCTCAAGACTGAAAGGAGAAATTTGAGGTCTCCCCGGGACCCGAACTAGAAAATAGAGCGGTGAGCTTGTAGATCTGCTAGTTTCACTACTTCTTTAAAGAAGTTTTTACCACACAAAGCTCTTTCATGACATCCGATTTATGTTGACAAATGTTCCTTAAGAACCTTAAGGTGAGACAGACATGGAATTTGTGGAGGACAACCAAAATCACTTTCATCTAGAAAAGGAGATCTTGTAAGGTGGAAAAGGGTTTGTCCTACAGTATGTTTCACTGAAGGTGTTTAACACCAAAAGCAACTGTTCGTAGAACAGCACCTTGCGAAGGATACAAAAACAAAAAGTCACCATTAAGTGTGATGACACAGACGTCATTGTGTTTGTCCTGTATTATTCAAGTTGCAGCATTGCTCAGCTTACGTCCTAATGCACAAAGACCATACTGTACAGGAAAAGAGAGGTTGGTGCCAATCATTACATTCTGCCATACCCTGGCGTGCTGTGATATGATGAGCAGATTTTTGTTTTTGTTTTCAAAATAGGAAAAAAACAAGTGCTTTCATAAAGATTCAGAAGCACTTGGAGTAGGCTGAAAGACCTAACATGTCTTGAGGCAGCAGCACCACAAAATGTGCGAGATATATGAGATATGTATCTCTACTGCTAAGGACAAACAATGCAGTCAACAGAAGAAATGTCCTTGTCTTGCTAAACTAGATGCAAACAATTCACATCACAATTGGCTACATTTGTCATATGAAGAATTATAGGGCTTAAATACTTAAGAAAATGTCAGCAGGTATGCGGCTCTGTGCTGCTAACCCTCATCTGTCTGTCTTCTTCCCCAGGATTACAAAGTCAGCGAGCTACAGCAGCCACACTGGAAAAAGCCTGACTCTGTCAGCATAGCCGACTTCATCGTTGAGGTAAAAACAGCAGCCATCTCACACACACACACACACACACACACACACAGATTCCAGGGAATAAAAAAAAACGTTTTCACCATATATACAAATATATAGAATAGCATCTGAATACAAACTAATCATAGCATCTGTTCTATGATTAGTTTGTATACACTCTCACCTAACTTGTATCAACCCGAACAACATAAAATGACAAGATGCAGACGCTCAATGCATCCCAGCTTGTCTGAGGACGTCATTGACTCCAGCAAGAAGGGAGAAAATGAAAAGGACAGTCATGTATTTTTCACCAGTTCCAACAGACAAGCGTTGTCATGGTATTACAAATGGAGTTCCCGTTTTTTGCTCGCTCTCAAGTTTTCAGATTAGAACTTTAACTTTTCAGCTCGCTTCGCCTGCTTGTTCATTCATAAGTCTGATTATCCAGGGGAAGCAGCTGTTTAACAGTCTACTGCTAGTGGCTACCAAACTACTTGTCACTTGGTAGCATCTGAAACAGTCCGTTATTGGGATGCTTCTGACCTTTCATGGGTGGAAAGTAACTACTGTAAGTACATTGAGTAATCAAGGTTTTTTTGTAGGGTATACCCTATTATTCCCTCCCACACGCACGACATGCACACGTATACGCTCACGTGGTCAGCGAATGAAATGGTTAGTAGAGGGTATACGATTTTTTTCAAATGTAATTGGACGGTATACTACGTTACGTATAGCGTAACACGGTAGAACACACCACTGCAAGTAATGTACTTCAGAACAATTTATCTCAGGCAAATATTTTACTTTTTGCTCCAATACAATTATTTGTATTAACCACTTATACTTGGCTCTTCAAAAATGGACGATCTACAAGCCCACAACTTGTACATGGTACTTAATGCCAATTAATACGTTTGGCATCAAGTCATATTTTTAACACAGGACTTTTATACATTGTGGTATTGCTTCTTTTACTTAAATAAAAAATAATCTAAGTACTTCTTCCACCACTGATTTCCGTCTGTCCAGGGACTGAAGGCAGTGGACAACGACCCCAGCAGCCCCTCAGATGACATGCTGCTGGGGTATGAACGTGAGGACAGTAGTGGCTCTACAGCTGGCTCCTTAAGCTCCCTGTACTCGTCCAGCAGCGATGACCAGGAGGACAACATTTGCCTCGATCACCTCCATGAATGGGGCCCTCACTTCAGAAAACTGGCAGACATTTGTGCCGGATGTGACTATGAGGGAACATGTGCCCCGTAGGCCATAGCCCCCTCATGAGTGACGACTGGGCATTTTCCTAACCACTTAAGCCCTGTATGCTTCTTCGTATGACAATTTAAAAAATAGCAGATCTACAAGCTCACATTATAACTTGTGAGAGAAATTGACAAATGTTGTCACTAACTAAAAACTTAAAATTTGTATTACATTGTAAAATTGTAATGTTATCAAACATAAATATCAAACATATCAGTCTACATTTTCCAAAATAAAATGCATGTATTTAATTCAGTCTGACCAATAAGAGCAGAGACAAAACATGTCACCACCAGCCATAAAACATGTATGACCACAGGGAGGATATCAAAAGCAGAGGCATGAATTTCCACCTCATCCAAGCCTGACTAGAACAGGGGTTCCCAAAGTAGGGGTCGCGACCCCACTTGGGGTCGCAGGAGACTGACAGGGGGTCGCGAAATTATTTTGGGTCATTAAAAAAAAAAAAAGGTTTTTTTTTTTTTTTTTTTTTTTTACTTTAAATTCAACAGAATGGATGAAATACCATCTAAAATGATCACAAATGGTATATTTTACCATTTTAACACATTACAAATGCACACCGAACGTGCAAGTTTATGTGCATAAATGACCTCCAGGTTTGGGTGAGGTCGCGAGTCAATTTCCGCCTTATTTTGGGGTCGCGGGCTGAAAAGTTTGGGAACCCATGGACTAGAACACACACAGCGACCTCGCAGGAAGTAGACGAATGAAGACAAACAATAAAAGGACGGAGAATCTTGTATTTATTCGTTTTTTTTATGGGATATGGACAGCTAGTTATACACTGCCATTCTCTGACAGAGTGAAGGAGAATTTGAAGGACAAAAAGGACAAATTCTGTAATTTAATGTTGCATCAAGAAGTCCATGCATGAAATGGAAAAATGAAGGTCTCCCCATTAGGTAGAAAGACGATATCAGTCACCAGAAACAAGGATGTGTAGCACAGAGTTTTCAGTTGAATGGAGCAACTTAAAAAACGGTGCGGGTGCATACAAAAAAGTGCATGCGAAAAGGACTCCAGAAGAGTTTTAAAGTGACATTCCCCTTTAAGAGTAGTGTAGTATGAGGACATGGGTTTATTTTGTCAGTTTCACATATGGTTAATGATCAGATGGAGAAGTATTTAGCACTTCTCTGGTTGTAGAATCATGTGTGCTTCTTCCACCTTTTGTTTTGTTAACATCTTTTTGTAAAACCGTTTTCTCATCAATAAAATGCGTCCATGTTTCCTGCATTCTCTGGAATTGGAACATCTTGTCTTCTATTCTCCGGACTCTAACCCTGTGCTAGTGTACAGGTATACTGTATGTGTTAATAATAGTTTGGGTTTTACTTTTATTTTATTTTATAAGACTCTAATAATAATAATAATTAGAATAATAATTATTCATTTTTTTTGTTGAATTTTTCCAAAATGCTATACATACATACAAACACATCGCAAACAACTACAAAACACCACACACATAGCACTTTTAATTGATTCCTTGGGTGGAACTCCCATGGTGGTGAAGTCGAATTTACTGAGCTGTTCTGCTCTGCCATGGTTACACATGCATGCCCATATATGCATTCTAGCTCCTTCACATGCAGGTGCACATGCTTTTACTAAAACGCCTCTTCAGAATTTCAACGGATAGCTTTCTATGATGGGCCGTACAAGACATAATCAATTCTGGCACTCTCAAAAACATAGTCTCCTTTCTTTCACATATATTTTAACTCAAATGTATGTGTGACAGTGAAAATGTCTGAATGTGTGTGTGTGTGTGTGTGTGTGTGTGTGTGTGTGTGTGTGTGTGTGTGTGTGTGTGTGTGTGTGTGTGTGCGTGCGTGCGTGCGTGCGTGCGTGCGTGCGTGCGTGCGTGCGCGCGCGCGAGAGTGCCAAGATGAATTATATCATAGCTTTTGGTTCCCCAGTGCACAGATGTGACTGGAGCCAACATACATCACTGGTTTTACTGTCATTGAAATAGACAGGGGATTCAACGCCATTTTATCACACACACTCTCCTCTCCTCTCCTCGCCTCTCGTCTCTATCTCTGTTCTCCCTTCCCCTTCTTCTGTTCTTTGCTTTCTTCTGCTGCCCCATGCATCGTTATTACAATCTAAATCATGCCCCCATTCTTTCCTATCTCGCATCTCATTTCCTGTTGCCATCTCTCTCCCCCCCCCCATCCTCTCATCCCCTCCCTTCAATTCAAAGGGGCTTTATTGGCATATGGGAAACCTATACCTGTTTCCATTGCCAAAGCAAGTGAGAAATATAAACAATAATAAATAAATAAAAGTATGTAGTATGTATAATTAAAATATAGGCATACTAGAATTAATAAAGAAATATATAAACAGGGCTGTGTAACATTGCAACTTTGCAAGTCAGTACAAGATTATTTTATAGATAGATAGACAGACAAACTATTTTTCTTTATGTATTTAAAGGTATGTGCTCTGTTTGTACTACAGTAGTTCTATGTGGCAAGATCAGTATTGTATACACATATTAGTATAAGCAATAAGCACTGAGGGACCTCCAGGAGGTTGGCTTCAGTGGACCTGAAGGAACGGGAGGGGATGTAATGTTCGAGAAGATCAGAGAGGCAGGGGGAGACAGATTATTGAGTGCCTTGCAGGTGGTAAGCAGGATTTTGTAGTGGATTCTTTGTTTGACGACGGGGAGCCAGTGTAGGTCGTGGAGGACGAGTGGTAATATGATTAGTTAAGGTAGTTGTAATCCATTGAACATCCTTCTCCGGTCACAACAGCATACAACAAGTAGCATGAAGTAGCAATGTGTTGCTACTTGAACAAGAAGATATATATAATTTCAAACTCTCTTTGGGTGCCACATTTGGCAGGTAGTTAGAAAGTACATCTTGTAGTGGGTGTATGGTCTGTCTTCTCTTGGGAGCCAGGTCTGCCTGTGGCGGCCTCTCTCAATGGCGAGACAGTGCGCTCTGAGTACATACAGTAGTCAAGCAAGGATTTACTTTGATTTTGAATCAGTCAAAGTGTTCAGGTATCCTGTCACTGTGTATTCTCTGTTCAAGGCCAAATGGCATTACAGTTTGCTCTGGTATTGAGTTGATTCTCTCTCTTCTACCTTGCTCATAATCTCCAGCTCCCACACAAAACTGGGGCTGCAACTATTGATTATTGTTTGATTATTATTGATTTATTTTTCAATTAATCAAGAATCAATGTTTAAAAGAAAGTATATCAAATAATCGATTAACTACATACCGGTCAGCACTATTTTAAATATAAAAAGTAGGAATTGAAAAAATCCCCAAAAGGTAGCACATCCCAAATTTAAAATCAATTGAGGACAGAGTTCTCATATTTTTATTTATTTATTGGCACACACCAATAAACGAATGCTTAAACGCGTAAGTGTCCGTTTATTGGTGTGTCAATAATATTTAAAGTTCATCATACACAGTAGTTCATTTATCCATCTGTAACTCTGATAATGTACAAAGCACATTTGTACACTCTCAGTTAATTATTAAATTAATACTCAGGATTACTGTTAGGGAAAACAAAAGGACACCATGGGAACCATGAAAACCAACTAGGGAAAATGTCTGTAATTACACTTTTAACTCATAGAACAACTGGTTGATAGGGCTGCCTGCAACTATTGCTTATTTTCTTAGTGATTATTCTATCGTAGTAGAATAATAAGAATATAGAAAACCAAAAAGAATAAAGAGAAATACATTAATTTATCTTTTTATTTACACCTGTAATAGTGTGATCTGACAATAAAATTGATTTAGATTCTGGTGATTGCCACCCCAAATGACCAGACATTTATATTGACATAGAATTCAAAGAAAATGTTTTTTTTATTGAAATTCATACATTGAACCAAAAACGAGATGCGTGAATGCATGAATGAATAGATAATAGAACAGTTGTAATCAGCGGATGTGATCAGGTCTGATCAGTTCCTCTCTTGGGGAATTGATGGTCAAACTTTCATAGTTCTGCTGCTCCAACGTTCCTCTGGCTTCCATTAGATACCTGAGAGAGCTGGATACACACACGTCACAGGAGGGGACAATTGTGTATGTGTGAGTATGTGTAAGCCTTTATGGGGGGGTAGTTTATATGTGGTATGTGCACAGAGTTTGATTTTGACGCAGATTCATGTAGTAGAAGGACCTTGGGGCTATGCTCACCATGCTGCAGTAGCAGTATGTGCACTGAATAAAAACAGGACTGTTCATGTATGTTCTTCTGAGCTTTCAGTCCAACCTGTGTGTGTGTGTGTGTGTGTGTGTGTGTGTGTGTGTGTGTGTGTGTGTGTGTGTGTGTGTGTGTGTGTGTGTGTGTGTGTGTGTGTGTGTGTGTGTGTGTGTGTGTGTGTGTGTGTGTGTGTGTGTGTGTCATTCCAGCTCTCAGTCTAGGCTCAGGATCCACACTGGGAGACCTCCAGTCTGTCGTCTGGCTTAGACGGCATTTGTTCAGAACTGAACCCCTCAGACTCCACACCTCTCTCCTTCATATTTCCCTCCTTCATCCCTGTACAGACAGACAGACAGACAGAGTGAGACAGACATTATTAGACAGTGCATTGTACAGTTTCCTGTTGTCCACACCGCACGCGCGCGCGCACACACACACACACACACACACACACACACACACACACACACACACACACACACACACACACACACACACACACACACACACACACACACACACACACACACACACACACACACACACACACACACACACGCTATTGTCACGAAATGTAGGGCGTGTTCTCTCTTACTAATAGTACTCTGAGTTCAGTAATATATCCATGAGAAACATTAGCTTTACAACCAACCTGTCATTCTGGAGTTCTGAGTATAGGCAGAATATTGACATATTGTTCTGTGGTGAAGTCAAGTAGGAGGGAAGTGTGGGGATATGCTGCATAATGTCCTCGCTATAATTCATATGAAAGGTGGAAAGCCCTCAAGCGGAAGCAGGGTTTCCACTGAAGCCAGGTTTGATTAAATGCAGCCGAGATGAGTGTCTCAAATGCTGTATTTGTATTTTCGAGTAGTTTTATATAAATCTACACAATATCCAACTTCCCCATTTCCAGCAAGCTACAGTGGTTACCCATTTCCTTCTAAGCCCTTGAAAATTCCTGTTTATTTTGGTTACACAGTGTCCTGTGTGTAGGAGGTTCAGACAGGTGTGTAATAATAATAATAGTAATAATAATAAAGCTCAAAGTGCTTTACAGAGCCAGAATAAAGCACAAGTGCTTTACAGACAAAGTACAAATAATCTAACAATAAAGCAAAAAAAGAAAAGTAAAAGCATAAAACAATGTTAAAATAATAGCAAAAAACGCAGTGAATCAGGCAAAAACAGTGAGGGCATGAATAACACAGAGATTTAAAAATCAACTAAAAGCAAGAATAAAGAAATAGGTCTTGAGCTGTGCTTTAAGCTATCCAGAGAGGCTGCCTGTCTTAGGTGTAATGAGAGTTTATTCCACGCCGTCGGCCCGTAGAAGCAGTACAGTAGGTGGAGCAGAAGTATGTTGTATCTGATCTTCAAGACGGCTTCATAGTATTCTAGTAGTATTTATCACTATTAATGGACAGGTTTCATGATGTCTTGTCTTCCAGGTTGAGGCTCTGTGGGAACGTCTATCTGTCTGACTCTGACCAGGTCATATGATGCAGCGGTTGGTTTCTCACCTTTGACCTGGTCACATGATGCAGGTTTCTCCGGGTGGTCTCCTCCTGAGATTGCAGCCCGGATCTTCTGCCCCACGTAAGTGCAGGCTTACTCAGAATAAAGATAAGCAAAAGTAAAATATACAGTACCATATGCAATATTATATAATGTGAACTATAGAGTATAGAGACTGGTGAACTGAAGCATATGTTCAGATCATCAAGGAGTATTGAACAAGGAGAGGTCAGATACATCACGTTCTAGGCACCGGGAGGAGGCAAACTGGAGCTGCACGTGCCATGCAATGTATTTAAGTGGGCTAAATGAGGCCTAAATGAAATGAAGTGGTCTAAATGAGGGCTGCGTGGACAAGCATATGAATTAACTATATACCTGTATATATTTCTATTATTGCTACCTTTGTCAATAATTTGATCAGGGAAATAAAAGACATACACGTTTCCTGATGCACACTTAATTGTATTGAGGTATCTAAAGAACACAGATGACTATGGAATGACTAGAATTGTAGCGTTTTGCCAATTATTTGGGGGGCCACTTGCAGTATCCTCATGGCCCACAGGTTGAGAATCAATGCACTAGTCCACCTGGCTCTCATTGATGTCAATGCATTCCATCAAACTTTCAACTGCTGTTTGCCTCCCAGTGCCTGCCCTAGCCTAGGACATGACGTATTATAAGACCTCTCCTTGTTCAAAATGCTTCTTGAGTGTCACGAGGACAGCGGTTCTGATCCAACATTCTGTACATTCCACAAAGCACAAGACAAGAAACTGTCAACACACCCTTCATGCATTTTATCCTACGTCTATCATGTGTTAGTGCTGCCAGCAAATCTCTTTTGAATGTTAACCAAATTGAGGCTGAACATAGCATGAGGTATGAGGCATGAGGTCTGGGATATTTCACTTTCAAACATATTTGGGGTCATTTTAACGTGTACTCTGGCTTTTGTGAGCACCCAGGGCCGTTTTTAAGTTGCTTGATTCAGTATTTAGATATTTGATATACGTACGGCACCCCTCCTATACAAACCCATTGTAACTTTGAAATCCATTTGAACCATGTTAGATTCATTTAAAACACCGTCCTTGGTTCTGGTGACTTTTTTTTGGTAAAATGAATAATGATAATTATTATTATTATTAAATAAATGAAAAAAGTAATTGAAAAAACACAGTCTCCTCACACATTAGAAAGACAATATCAGTCACCAGAACCAAGGAGTCAGGACGGGTGTTTTCAATGAATGAATCTATCATGGTTTAAATTGAGTTTGAAGTTACAATGGGTTTGTATTGGAAGGAGGCGTGTCTGATAAAATAAACATCTAAATCTAAATCTAAATATCTAAATACTGAATCAAGCAACTTAAAAATTGCCTGGGGTATTCACAAAAGCCTGAGTAGACGTTAAAATGACCGCAAACATGTTATCAGTGCAAAAGTTGTTCAGCAAGTACACACAAAAAACATCTGTAATTATTTATTGAGGCAGAGAGGGAGACACAAGGAAGAAATATCTGGTGGGATTATTATCATGATTATTATTAAAAGATAAATAATAGTATTCCCTTAAACGTACAGTTTTTCTATAATATTTTATTTGGGTACATGAAAACTGTGACCAAACAACACATAACCACAGAAACATCCAGCTACTATTTATTTATTTAGATGTCACTTCTTTCGCTCTCTCCAAACATTTTAACAACCATTGACTTTATTTTTCAAGAGCTTTAAACTCATCTGTCATTCATATCCAGAATGAAGCATACCAGTGCAGGCACAGTCAGACCTGTCAAGATATGCTGAGTCATTCCTTCAATACAAACTGTCTCTTTGTTTTTATCTTTATTTTTCACTGCAACTCAACTGTAGTTTTAATACAGTTGAGAATTCAGAAATATGTGGTTCTTATCCTATTGATCCTGAAATCTAAGTCCAAAAGACCGAATACAATTACCTTACAGTAACCCCTGCTGACTGGGATCCCCCAGGGCTCTATACTTAGCTCCCCTCCTTGTTCCCTCTACACCAAATGTCTTAGCTGAAAATAGCACATTTAGAAGCTCATGTTGTGTTGAGAACTTGCGACACCTTGTGACAATGACGAGTTTGTAGATCTGCTATTTTCGAATATTCGCCCCAGAAGGGTCACTATAGGGTGCAAGTTGGCTAAACAAGTAGGTCAACAAATTGTGCAAAACACAACTTAGTGACTGAATTGATCAAATATAAAGGCTTACCGTTGATGATCAGTCACACCATTTCACACAGATTGAAGTACCAGAGCAGGTTAAAACCCTGGTTTATTAGTTAAGGTTTAGGAGAAAAATCGTTTGTGTCTGACTCTATTTGTGGAAGCTCCCAAGTGCCTTCAACAGTTGCTTCACTTCTTCAAAAACAAAGTTAACCCCTCCCCATGACAACCTGACCACCCCCCCTGACAACGTGACCGCTCCCCCAGACAACCTGACCACTCCCCCTGACAACCTGCTTTATGGGATGTTTGACCTGTGTTGTAGATAGTGAGCTCACTGAAGTGGGTGTATGACAGGCAGGTTTCTGTGGTATTTTGTTATGAATGAAGACAGACAAATAATACGTAATGAGGCTGTCAGCATGCCAATGTACATTTTGCCATCTCATCCTGACTGAATGATAAATTACCATCTGTGCAATGAACACAACATAAAAAGAAATCTAAATGAAGTATGGGGAACTATGATGTTCAGCACAGTGTATTAATCTGTTGTTGACCAAAAGTGTAACAGTTAATCAAACTAATCCATGGCTTAAGTGGTTGAAGGTAGGGTAGCCTAAGTGAGCCTAAAAGGTTTTTCATTAAAAAGTTAAAGCACTATATTGTGATTGATGGGATAGGTTTTTGAGGCACCATCTATTTCATAATAAAAAGGGTTTGCTGTGGAGTAATGAGCAACCCACGGAAAAATAAAACACAGACAGCCATGGTTGTATAATGATGAGAACCAGACGAGGTTGACAGTATGTATAAGGTGAAAAGTATTCTCTGACGAGGTTCAGAATCAAAGAGAGTTTTAAACCATTCTTATCAGTAAGGGTAACCAGGGCAACGTACCATGGTTTCACAAAACTTAGCTGTCATCATTTGTTATTTACAAAGATGATACAAGTAGTTTATACATGAATGGCACCAAACTATCTTCATCTGCGCTGACAGTGCCGGCCCTGAGCAATTTGGGTGCCCTAGGCAAGATTTTACCTGCCTGCCTAGGACCTCTGAAAGTCTTATGTCAAAGAAATGTGAGTTACGTGCCATGCTGACAGTATTGTGCATGTTGTCGTTGCCATTTACATGGGTGGCTATTGCATGTGCGTGCATGCCCATGTACAGTATGTTATACTGTACTGTACCATTGCAATTAATGAACAGGATTCTGTTTGGGATGAACGCAGCACGCTTTATATTATCTGGAATGCATCCTTCTAGCAATAAAGGTCTTAATATCTTTACCTTACTTTATCTTTATCACCATCACATACTGCAGCTCATGGCTCTAGCTGACTCTAATGAAACAGTTTATTAATCTTAACTGTGCGTGTTTCTTGTAAAGTGGTTTTTCACACTGAATTCACACACACCCACTAATGTTTGTAAACAAGAAATCTGTCTATACTGTACATCCTCTCTGTGGCATCTGTTGCCACAGAGAGTGAAAAACCGAGAAGGTAAAAATCCTTAAAGTTAATTTAACTCTGATTCTGCCACACTGTTGAAACTGAAAGCAGAGCAGTCTGGATTCACATGGCTGGGCGAAACCAAAAACGAAAGAGAGGGGTGCATGCATTGATGGGGCGCACCTAACTTTTAGTTTTTTAAATACTTAAAACGTACAAATTCGAGACTTTTTACTGCCTGGGGTCGACGTCAGCAAGGGGATGCGGTCGCAACGGGTTCCTAACGCCAAATCAAATGGGTTCAGAACTGAGCCAAGTCTCCTGAGGAGGCGCGTCTGAAGCCTGTCCTGGACAGGGGTCATCGGACGAAAAACAGATGATGATGATGTGTTCTATGGAATAATACAAATATGTATTTTTCATTTTTCATTTTTTTTTTTTTTAAACAAATCTTGGCTTGGTGGGTTTCCCCCCAGCCTCATGGTGCCCTAGGCAATTGCTTACTCTGCCTACTGGAAGTAGCCTGGTAAACCCTCCCTCCGGAAATCTCATTTCCAAACGGAAATGAGATTTCCGGAGGGAGGGTTTACCAGGCTATACTGGAAGGGCAAATCTGATGAATTAGGCTTAATCAGGCGCTGCCATGGCAACCAGAGTTTACACCGACCCAAAGTCATGTAAAACAATTCTTCTCATCTACATTGTTTTACATACCGAGTCAGGCAACAACAAGTTACGGACGGCTACTGCAAAAGGTTTATCAAACACAGTGACCTGTGAACTGTAGTTTCACTCACATCACAAAGCTCCTTCTGCCAAAGGGCAGGAAAGGCTCTGCACGTGGACACAGTTACAATCATATTGACATTATATCAATAACTTGACATGATTGAGTTAGGCATGCTAAAATATGATATGATGGTATAATTCATAAAATAGATAGTTTTTCAGACCTATCAGTGATAGTAATCATTGCTCTAGAGTGTTTGTTCAGTAGGCATTGATCTACCCATCTCTCCAGGCTCCAGCTCTTTAATAAACAAACAAGAAATGATGACGCAGTCATATTAATACCAGGTTGCTTTCTCCAGCGTCCCCGCACGGAACCAAATGGACCCGTAGTCCTGTAGGCTGTACCCTTTCGCTCGCGGAGTAACAAATCGCTGTTGGAGGCGGCGCTGTGTGTGTGTGTATGAGGAGTCAAGTCAACAGTTTGTTTGGTGGCGACGACGACCACACAGTTTTTTTTTATAGTTTCTTTGGTGGCGACGAACATGGATCGTTTTGGTTATAAGCCCACTTGTTTCTATGATGAAAGAGCAAGTTAAAATGTGAATATCTTTTTTGTCTGCTCCGAGGACGCTATTGGTAAATGAGTTTCGGTTTGTTTTCAGTGGGAAGCGAGAGCACAGACAGTAAATCCCGCCCACTACATTTGATTGGGTAAAGCGCGGCCTGCTTCCTGATCTGAAGGCACGCCCACTTGTAGGCCAGTGCGTACACGTTATGACGAACCCCCCCGACAGATTCAAGCGGAGAGCAGAATTAGTCCGGGAGTCAAAGGGTGATTTTTGGCTGAACGTGGTTTCGTCTGTAAAAGTTTTTTTCTCAACTGATTCTTGCTGCTGGGGGTCCCCTCTTAAGGATTCAAGAGGGTGCCCAGTGAAATCCCTTGGGCATTTTTTATTATTAACCCCTTAATGCCTAAAACACTAAAAATTCACCCAAAATAGACTTCTATGGTATTTCATGCAAAATACTTGATCTAAATGCTTAAATTTGGTTTCTACAGTGTGTATCCATGTAAGTGGATGTGTACAGTGCATTAGATTTAATATGTATTTAATATTAACCCCTTCCTGCCCAGAACAACATAATCTTTAAACTGTGATATTGTACATGCACAGAAATCAAATCAAATCAAATGCATTAGATCTGCTTTCTACAATAGTGGAACTTGTTTCCTTTTGGATGAATGCACATTAACCCTTTCAGGCCTTCCATCTTGAGCATCCTGCACAAAAATATCTACAGAACATATTCCCCTGGGGGGGAAAAAGAAAAGAAAAAAACATTTAAAAAAAATATATATATATATTCCCCCAGCCCTAAGCCACCACTGCCTCAACTTGTCCGCCCCAATAACCACGCGAGCCACCTTCCGGATAACCATGTCATTGGACAACCGAGTCGGAAGACTCGGCGGGCCTGGGCTGCAGAGACAACCGAGCGGAGCTGCAAGAGGCCGATGCCGCCATCGGAATTGCTTGAGTAGAGGATCCCGTTGCTAGACGATTGATGGAAGCGGAACCACTCCCTCACTCTGACCCGGATAGCCTTGTCTACATCCCTCAAGGGTGTGGGGGCGGTGCCTATGTGATCCGCGGCGTAAAGAACCCTCGGTAGGGCAAAGCGGTTCAACAGATCAAACTTCATTCAGGGATCGAGGGGGGCCCTGCCGATCCTGTCACTCCACGCGGAGATCGAGGCTTCGCAGGCCAGAGCCGAAAAAACGCCAAGCGGGCTCACTCTGAGGCCGAGATATTTCTCGTAACCAGCAGGATCGATCAGTTGCAACCGCTCACCGTCAAAGGCCCAATCGGTGTTAACATTGTAGGTGAGCCGGCCGCCCTTCTTTTCGATAAAGAACCCATGACACTTACCGGCGTTAACCCGCATGCCGGTAAGTTGGCAGAAAGCCCCCAGAATGTTCAAGTTTCTCCGCATGCCTTCCCTTGAGTCACTAAACAATGCTAGATCGTCAGCAAACACCATCGCCACCACGGAGACATCCCCGAAGGAGAATCCCCGCCCTTCGCGTTCGATAGTGGTGATTAATGGATCAACCACTAGATTGAAAAGTAGGGGAGACAGGGAGTCACCCTGTTTCACACCCACCTTCATTTCAATGTCTGGTGTTGTCCCTCCCCCACACCTGACCCTCGTCGTACATCCATTGTAGCCCGCAAAGATTACGTCCGCCATGTGCCGGTCTAGACCCCGCCCCTCCAGCAAACGCTTTTTGGAAATCGATGAACACTACGCCCAAAGGTTTGCCCTGCCCCTTACTGTGCTTTAACGTTGACTCGAGTAACATCAAGTTCTCCGAGCAGCCAGACGAGGGAATGAACCCCCGCTGTCGAGGGTGTAAGGGGTAGGCGGCTCTCATTCGCCCGTCGAGGATACGGGAAAAGAGACCGATAATCACCGAGGCGATGGTAATGGGCCTCCAGTTGCCAAGTAGGACTAGCTTGGCGGGGTCATCACTTTTAGGGATAAGCGTCGTACGGCACCGCTTCAGGCACTGGGGGACATAGCCAGCGACCAACCACGACGAGTAGATGTGCGCGAGTTGCGAGCCGTCAGGGTCCCATAGTAGCAACTCAGAACGAGTGATACCGTCGGGGCCGGCCGCTTTGCCATTCTGCATGCGCTGGAGACAAGAGTGAACCTCTTCACCCGAGATCAAATCGCCGAGGACAGTATTGTCAGCCCCACCGAAGGAACTGAAATGGCCCAGTCCAAGAAACGGTCGCTCTAGTCCCCAAGCATTTTGGTAGAAACGATGTATTCCATGCATGGGTATCGGACACCCGATAACATTGTCCCCGTCTAGGACAGTTTTGGCTAACCGCTTCCTATCAGAGTGGTACAGCCGCCTCAGAAACACCCGGCGGTGAAACCTTTGCAGGCGACTGCCCCTTCTGCCAGGCACTTCTCCACTTATCTCTCTCTGGCGACGCAACTGTTTCGGCGGAGACCCCAGGCTACTAATTAGCCAGTTAGCTTTGGCTTCAATGGATCGCACCGAACACTCTTCAATCTTCAAAAAGAGGTCGGAGTCTTCCCCCAGTCTGACCCCATCAATACCCGCGTCTTCTACAAGACGTCGAAGCGCCTGTTTCATCAACGCGGGCTGTAACGGAATCGTGTCAGGACATTTCAGCCCTTGGACGAGTGTTTCATCATCCAGCACGACTGGGGGACGACCGCCTCTCGCACGGTCAGCCTTTTCAAGGCTACAAGCCTTACCCCTCACCTGCTCCTCCGTCCTCCCCCGCCCCAGGTCTTTAGCCACGGACTTCCACGACCAGGTATCTCTGGGACGGTTCATAAGAACTCGTAGCTCGTTGACCTCCTCCACGGTCCAACGCCGGTGCTTACGCCCCCGAACCTGCTGTCTCCCACGTCCCGGGTTCTCGCTTGGCATGTTCAGTTATTTGTGTCTGCTTAGCATGTGATTGGTCCGGCCGGCACGTGAGAGGGCCCTGAACGAACAGAGCCCACAGGAAAAGTTAACCAACGCGCGGCGCTGGTCCACGATAACCGGTTTGCACCGGGCAAAGTGGCACCGCACCGCACGCGGGTTAGAGCTCTCCCAGGTATCATTTACAGCATTTGTACCTTACCGTCAAATCATGGTGTCTGGACGCAAAAAGCGGAACTAGTGAAAGGACACCGACGATAGGTACGCCACAAAGAACACATGCCCTATCAAACGGGATAGGGATAGACAGGACACGGGGGAGTTGACCGGAGCCGGCCGCGGAATCTCGGAGGTATAGTCTCCCGGCGGCGTGCACTGCGACGGTCACCACTTCCTCCTTTGCCCCCTAGCCAGGTCGACGGCATGTTGCGGGGGATCGGCCTCCGTGGCCCGGTACGCAGCTGTTTGGTCGGTCGCCGGAGTACGCGACGCAAGCAGGGTTTGAGAAACGGAGTCTCCGGAGAGCGCCTTTGCGCCCCCGCCGCATACGGATCTCCTCGCCGAGCCCCGTGATGGGGCTCGAGGCGAGGCCGACAGCGGGGGCCCTCAGGCGGTCCGTGGCAGGGCAACTTGGTCAGACGGTGCGTCTCGGTCTCGCTAGGCCGGGGTCGGCCGCGGAGGAGTGCGGAGGACAGGCCACCGAGGCCTCTCCGCACGTGCCTGGTTGGGCCCGCAGGCTGCAAGCAGCGTCCGTTGATGGGCATCTTCCACCAGCATGAGACCCAGTGAAATTTGGATGGGAAAAAGACATAACTAACAGGTCACTGAGCCCAACCACTCTACCTGAAGGTTGCAAACCTGCCCCAGACTACATTTTGCAAATGATTAAATGTGGCTGCAAAACTGACAACCCATGCAATTCCAAAAAATGCAGCTGCAGAGTACATGGTTTGTCATGCACATTGTCCTGTCACTGTTATGTTGTAGGATGCTCAAGACAGTTTTAGATAGGATTCTTTCCTTTTTCTTTTATAAATTCCTTTAAACTTTTGTCTCCGTCTCTGATTCTGGTGTCTCAGGAAAATGTGGTTAGTTTGGTATCATTGGACCTTAACATGGGATATGCTGTATATGACCACTTCCACATAAACATTATTCATTTCTTATACCGCTAATTTGAAGCATTTGAATTGATTTACTGTGCATAACATGTCATAAATCAAAATTTTTAATGGATGTTGGTGCTTCGGGTGTGAAGGAGTTAATATCTATGAAATGTTCTAATGTGAAATCAAAAAACAAAATTTTACACATCCACGTCCATTGCATAAAATGCCATAAAAAACGTTTTTTGTTTTGGGCATTTAAGGGTTAATGACTAAAAGATGGTTGCCCTCAAAGGGTTAATATGCATTCATCCAAAAGGAAACATGACCAGTTCCACTATTAGACTTAATAGAAAGCAGATCTGATGGATTTGATTTGATTTATACATGTTCTATTTCACAATATCACAGTTTAAAGATTAAGTTGTTCTGGGAATGAAGGGGTTAATATTTAAAAGTTTACAAATATTGAATCTAATGCACTGTACACATCCACTTACATGGATACACACTGTAGAAAGCAAATTTTAAGCAATTAGATCAAGTATTTTGCATGAAATACCATAGAAGTCTATTTTGGGTGATTTTTTTGTGTTTTGGGCATTAAGGGGTTAATAATAAAAAATGCCCAAGGGATTTCACCGGGCACCCTCTTGAATCCTTAAGAGGGGACCCCCAGCAGCAAGAATCAGTTGAGAAAAAAACTTTTACCGACGAAACCACGTTAAGCCCCATGACTCCCGGACTAAATCTGTTCTTGAGAGATTAAGCGAGACCTGACAGCTCAGGTTTCATTGAGCGCATACTGATTCTTATCAGTTTGACGTTGTCTGTTAAGGGGTCTATAGAATATAGAGCTATTCAACACTTATTTTAACAAAAATACATCCTACCTTTAATACTACAAATGCTAATATACTGCTTTGGTTAAAGTATTCAATAGAAGAGTTTGCAAACTGTTAATAAAGTATTCAATCAATACATTTATTTGTATCTGAATTAACCATAGAGTTAAAGGAATTAACTCGGTGTGATCCGGTTTAGAGCTCGCTACGGTACACGCGCACGCACACGCTGTTTCCGTATCCGCTTTAGACCGGATCAGCAACCTGCAAAGTGACTTGATCCCATCCCTGAGTCGGACAGCAGTGAGACGCTGTGATTGTCCACTGTCCACGCCCCCAGCCAGCCACAACACGCTACTAGCAGTGTTGCCATGTCGGCTTAATATAAGCGACTTTGGGCTTCTTTGTAATAATTGGTAGTTGCGGGTTGCAGTTTTTTGGGCTTGTTTCTAAAGTGTACTTGCTTACTTGCTTCCAAAAACATGTATTATTATTTAAGCCAGTGGTTCTCAAATATTTTCATGAACATGTTTTGTGCCAGGTAGCATTTGTGTTGTTAGAATGTTTCAAAAATATCCAAATATTCCTCATTTTATTGCAAGAGCTTGCAATAGCGGATCTACAAGCTCACACCGCGTCGCATCGGCTAGTTTTCTGGTTCTAGACCTGGTTGCTTATTTCTCTCACAAAATATGGCAACACTGCTAGCTGGTTGGTTAGCGTCTAATGCTTGATGAAAGTGAAAGCATTATATGCAGGTGAGACTGCAAAATGTTATTATTTACGTGTTTAATGCAAGTGGGGGTGAGTGAAGATAGTCGTTCTCTCATCGTGAGGATTATTATACCATATTATTATATTATACCTGACCAGGTATCGTTTGATTTGTCTGAACTTAAGATTGATGCTACTGAAGCTAACGGTTGCTAACATTAGCTTTTATTTAGCCTTGATACAAGTCATATCAAGGCTAGATCCAAGGCTAGCTTTAATTAGTTCTAGTTGTCCTCTAGACTAATGAAGAGTCATTCTTTGGTAATGAATGTCAGGAGTGGAGCAGTGGACATGTTAGTCATTGCTGTTTTTCTTTCTTTCTTTCTTTCTTTTCTACTGAGCAATGGTATTGTTAACCAGTTGTATAAAGTAAGTACTGTACTTAAGTAAAATCTTGAGGTATGTTTTACTTTACTGGAGTATTTCCAGTTTTCATTATTTTTTACCTCTACTCCAGTACTCACACTCCACATCTCAGAGGCACATATAGTTTTACTCCACTACAATTATTCTCTATACATATCGTCCATTTGAAAATAGCTCACAATTGTAGATCTGCTATTTTCTAAAGATTTTTTTATACATTTTATACACTTGAAAACCTGTGAAATGGGACATTCTGCACAATGAGTACTTTCTCATGTTGGTACTTTAAGTACATTTTTTGATACCAATACTTTTGTACTTTTACTTTACTTTATTCAAGTAAACTTTGAATTCTGGACTTTAACTTGTAGTGTAGGAGTATTTCTACATTGCAGTACTGATACTTTTACATAAGTAAAACATTTGAGTACTTTTTCCACCACTGTTGTTAAGTAACTAGCAGTAAGTGTTTATGGTTCACCTACACGTTAGTGTTGTTATCATTACATTCTGTTAATGAGTCCAGTCTGTTATCTGAATAGATGTTTTATGCCAATCCTGTTCAGTGTGTACTTGTTAGATTTCTACATACAGTAGGTTTGCCGCAAAATGTTAATTGTAACCAAAAGTAACCATATGGACCTGCGTAACATTTACAGTTAAATGAACAGTGAGTGTATTTTACTGCCAGTGTGTACTCATCCCGAATAACATAAGTTGCATTAGGATGTGTTCCCACTGGCCGCCTGTTATGAAGAAAAAGTGCTGCCTGGATCTGTTTTTATGCTGAAAATGAAAAAAGGGGAAGAAAGGGGTGTATCATGCAATACATATTTTGTACACTGTCATTGCTGACACAATCTAGAGAGAGCCTCAGCTTGGACCAGTGGTTCTGTATACATCGGTATATTAGTGAATTTTGTCTTAATACTTTGGCCTATATCACCATGGCCATGTCGAATATCTAGAGGATACAATACAATAGGATACAATTAACATGTTGCAGAGCATTGAGCCAGGAATCTAGAGACAGCAGACACAACTTTGATCAGCTGATAAAATCAAATCAACATTTGAAAGCGCTCCGCTTGGCCAACGAAAAAAAATAAAAATCTGAATTTATACTGTATACTTAGTTCAGGGCTCTATACTCTGCCTGTTCCTGTTTTCGCGCTACACTAAATATCTACGGCCAAAATCGATTGTTGTTTCTTTATTGATTTAAATCAATTTGTTCAATTAACTGTTAATTATTTTGTCTTCACAGGTACTGATTTTAAAGTGACTCCCCAGGCAGCCTGTATCTATCTAGACGGCACCAGAGCACTCCAGCGTCCGCACAGACACGGGAGGAACCAGGAGGGGAACGAGGGCTGCTGGTCACCTGCCAGTGGAGGAGGTTCTGAGAAGAAGAGTGCAGGATGGCCGGCTTCCTGGACAACTTCCGCTGGCCCGAGTGTGAATGCATCGACTGGGGGGAGAGGAGGAACACCGTGGCCTCCATCTCCTCAGGAGTTCTGGTCAGTGGAGAGAGAAAGGGAGTGAAAGAGAGAGAAAAGGAGTGAGAGAGAGAGAGTGAGTGAGTACAAATGTTGAACATTTTTCGTTTTCATGTTCAGGACCCCAAATTAATATGTATTTGGCCGTGGACCCCCATCTGAAAATAGTTTGTGCCAGGCACCCCCACACAAGATATGTGTTGTTAAAATGATACTTTTTTTCCTTTTTTTTTTCTTTTTTTTTATGTTTCAAAGTGCAAAGCTTGTAGATCAACTATTTGCAAATAGTCAATGTATATAGGGTTGAAGTGGTTAAAACTGATCCTGATTGGGGAAAACTCATTTTGCTGGGAACCCCCTGGAACCCTGTCAAGGACCCCTGGGTGGGTCCGGGGACCACTGCTGGGGGTGCCTCTGCTTTGCACTTTATTACATTACACCCTAAGCACACATGAGTCATGTTATAGGAGAGCGGTAAATAGAAACCTGTATTAATTTAATAGCACCCATATTCTTTGCCTTTAATTACATGGCCAAAATAGGGACACCAGGTTGAAAGTGGTTAGAAATCGGGACTCATCGGCTGCGTAATTGCTGTTACCAATGTCAGATGGGTTCTGTAAAAACAGCAATTGTATACCTCAATAAGCAGGAATAAAATGTATTCTGGAGATGATATAAAAAAAACTCAGAGAGAGAAATGCATAGATTGATGTAGCAGTCTTCTACATACTGAATATGGCGACTACCAATAATAGCTGACTAAGCTGAACCTTGCTCACGAATCATATTACATTTTGATTGGGGGAAAAAAGAGAAGAGAGCAGAAAGTATGCATGTATGAAATTGGAAACCGTGCACAGAATTAAACACCGTTCTGCAAACGGTTTAGTCTTCTTTTTTGCAGCACTACAAGCTGCAGTCCCCTCACTACCAGCCTGTGCTCATGTCCTAACCAAGGATTACCAAACCTTTCCATGCCAAGAACCCCAAATAGCCATAGCCTCTGGCTCTGACTTTTGTGTGCCTATTGTGAAATGGCTTTAAAAAATGTTTAACTGATCTACAAGCTCACAACGCGTTGCATCATGAATGTTGTGAGCTTGTAGATCTACTATTCATGCTATTTTTGAAAATTAGTTTAAAAAAATGATATATTCTTTTATGAGTTCTTTTTTTTTGTGTCAAAAATGTCCTCTCCTTTCCATTTGATCCATCCCCCTGGCTGCCCCCTTGGAGAACGTGGCCCCCACTTTGAAAGCCACTGTCCTAGACTAGCAAAAATAATGACTAGGCGCCCACATCCCCTACTCACAATCTTTTCACACACTTAAAGAAGAGCTATAATTTGCCTTCATCATAAAAAACAACAACCCAGGGAGCAATTTTGAAGTCATAGAAATTTACACAATGTGTTGTCCCTCTCAGAAAACAAACGGGTGGATGAGGCTATTATAGCGGCAGCAATCACAGAGCTCTCCAGAGGCCTCAATTATCTCAGCAGAATGCGTCGGCACTTGTTTGCCAGCTTGTTGTTTCGTTGTGATCGTCGTGGGGAATGAATAGTGTCCATGGAGAAGGCTTTTATCTGTTTCCCCAGACAGAGGTGTTGATGAGGTATGATATAGCACAGATGGCGCTGTTTATCGAATGTGTGCAGTTTTGTTAGTTTTTTAATCTGAGAAGTCACCCAGGAGCCTCTGGGCTTTATCTTCATAAGAGGTGCTCCACGTTTCTGCTTTTCTCCCTTTGTCTGTGTGGGAAGAAAAAATGGAGTGTGTGCAGTCTAGCAGGAGCGTGTTGATGTGCACATTGGAGTCACGTGCTGAAAATAACACGTAAATAAAAAAATCTACAAGCTCACGGCTATTTTCGGCACACAACACCGCCGCGCAACAAAGTATATGAATGAATGAATGTTTTATTTCTGGTCTGGACAATTTCTTGACCCATCCCACACGGGATTATCAGACACATCAATTTTAAAACAAAAACAAAATAAACATTCCAGTGTATACCCAACCAGCAAATCATAATACAGCCTGAACAAGCCGCATACAGTACATACGTTCATATATTCCTGCACATAAACATTTATGAAAATTAATCTATTATAAGTCACCCTTCTCCTCCTATCCCACACTTTATAAAGATATTCTGAAAATGCAAAAACATGAAGAAAAAGAAATTCAATTAAATAATATAATATAAATCAGGTTTAATGTTGGTTACAAGTTTGTACTCTATATGTATGTTATATAAGTGTGTGTGGATGTGTTTGTATATGGGTTGGTGTGTGTGTGTGCTGCGTGTGTCAACAGATGTGTGTTTCCGTAGCTGATGTTGGATTGTCTGTTAGTTCTTTACAGGCTGGTGGATCATGATCGATGCTGCAGTCAGCTATCCCAGTCAGGAACAGATGAACCACGCCTTCCACACCTGTGGTGTCTTCTCCACCATCGCATTCTTCATGTAAGCAATCATCTCACACGTGTGTGTGTGTGTGTGTGTGTGTGTGACTGAATTATTATTATTACTACCACATTAAGGTGTCAAAAAAGTTATTAACGTTATTATAACAAAAAATACATGTTTTTGATGGATTTTAACCTAAACTCTGTTTTTAATGTTTTTTTATGCTCAGGATCAATGCTGTGTCTAACGGTCAGGTGAGAGGTGACACATATGGCGAGGGCTGCCTTGGGAGAACAGGTGTGTGTTTTTGTGTGTGTGTCTACATGTGTGCACGTAGAGTTTTATAATGTTTATCAATTATATTATTTTATAATGTTAAGTTAGTGTACTGTTCTAGTACCAGGTGTAACGTCCTGGTCTGTGTCTCTGTCCAATAGGAGCCCGTCTCTGGCTGTTCATTGGTTTCATGATGATGTTTGGATCTCTCATCGCTTCCATCTGGATTCTGTTCGGTGGCTACGTGGTGCCAAGTGAGTCAAGGCTGATATATACTCAGGCATGCAAACTTGTCGCCTTTCGTCGAAAATCGCAGTTTTGAATCCAAAATAACGACCCACACAGATCCCTCACTACTACCGATGGCACAGTACACCCCATGCTGTACAATCCATGACCAATTTTCGTCCAGACGCCAATCGACGTCCCGGCACCAGCTTAGTTTGTTGTTCTTTGTCTACTGTCCTTGATTTTCCTTGTCTGTCTCTCTGTCTGTCTGTCTGTCTGGTTTATCAGCAGGCAGATGAGATGAGTTGTAATCTGTCTCGTAATGAATGTAAATGCTCCTATACAGAGCTATAATCTTAAAATAGTCTCAGTTCAGTATCAGTTAACCTCAGCTTTCAGCCTCTCAATTTCCTGGGAAGGAAGCATTTCTCTGCGACCAATACTCCTCTAAGTCCTGTATTACTGCTGAGAAAAAACTCCATGTTCTTTCTTACTCTTATTACCCTTCTCTCCAGCTGGGAAAGGGGATGTGTTTGAGGCTGCAACTGTCGCTTATCATCCTATTATATAGTCGATTACTTTTTAGATTAATCAAAACATTCAGGAAGTGCATTTTTTTTCATCAACTAAATTCATTCATCTGATTAACCACTTAATCCCTATTTTATACTTTGCCTTGCAAAAATAGCAAACTGTTTTTGAAAATTGATTATTTCATTGAAATAGATGTTTGTTATTATAATTAGGGGTGTGCCGATATATCGTCCCGCGATATATCGCGATACGTTTTCGCGACGATATGTATCGTTTTGGAAAAAAAAAATATCGTTTTGAAAAAAAAAAAAAAAAAAATTTTTTTTACACCAATCAAAATAATCAGGCATGCAAACAGCCCCGAGGTGAAAAGGGTGACAACATGTTGTTTTTTTTTCGGGTCAGGTGTCACACTATTGCCCTATTTGGATTCAAAACGGCTGAAAAGCTACAAGTTTGCATGTCTGAATAATGCAAAAACAGAATTATTTGTTTGCATTTCCTTTTTTTTCTCCCCCATTTATTTTCATAATAAAAAAAGTGCGTATCGTATCGTATCGAAATCGTATCGAAGTTGTGAGCCAAATATCGTATCGTATCGTTTCGTGAAATTAGTGTATCGGCACACCCCTAATTATAATCGATTTTTTTGTGTTTACTTTTGTGTTATGTGATGTGTTTTGCAGAGAAGGAAGTGGCTCCAGGTCTGGCTGTGTTCTTTCAGAATGCTTTCATCTTCTTCAGGTGAGTAAGAAATGAACACATACTGAAACATGTGACTTTGATCAACAAAGTCACGTAACAGTCTTTCCTCCAAACACCATGTGTCAATTACACTGTATCGCTTTCTCTCTCTCTCTCTCTCTGCAGCACGCTCGTGTATAAATTTGGACGAACCGAAGACCTATGGGGTTAGAGTGGCCATGCTCCCTGAGGCATATCAATTCATCCATTACACACACACACACACACACACACACACACACACACAGACACACACACACACACACACACACACGCAGACGCAGACACAGACACACAGGCACACACACACACACACACACACACACACACACACACACAGGCACACATTGTCTATAACCTCATTGAAAACCCAACAACACAAACACACACACACTAGTGATGTCTCAGCCAGCATACACAATATTATTATACCTTTATACTGTTGTAGGGCTGCACAGTATTGACAAACTATATCATATTGCAACACTACAGCTAAGTGCTGTGGTTGAGATCTGTCATGTGACTCATGTGGATGAAGATTTCTCCACGCTCGGTGATCTAAAAATGTTTTTGGTTGGCCCGCAACAGCAGGCCAGCCCTCTAAAAGCCAATGTCCGCGACTGATGAAGTTACACCATTGGTCGCCCGGCCGAGTGTTGGAGGTTCCTATTGGTCATTAGGAACCTCCAACAGCCTGATTTGCAAAAATGATAGTCTTCATTTACACCTGCAGGGGTCTTCAGCTAGGGCTGGGAATCAAATAACTCAATATTTATGTCAATATTGTGATAATAATCTTATTGTAACCATATTCTCAGTGCATCGCGATGCATAGTGAGCTTATAGATCATCAGTAAGGGTTAACAAAATATTTGACCATTTTATTATAACTGAGTATAAAATGGGGGAAAAAATAACACTTACGCCATCTTTTTTTATATAATATTCGCCATATTACCATATCTAGTCTCATATCACAGTATCGCTATAATATCTATACATTGCCCAGCCCTATCTTTAGGTAGGTCCTCAGAAGGTGAACGATGGTGTAACTTAATCACTCACCTCAGTGGAGTGGCACCACTTCCGCTATCTGTCCCGCAATATACCTATTAGGTTTTGACCTACAGTAATTATTTTTTTTCTTTTGACGAGGAGCATCAGAACACTACTTTTGGAGTTTGTCTGAAACCTTTCTTGTTCCATAAACATTGCAGCCTCTCGCAATATGGATATTATAATGTTCAATATGTTCTCATATATTGTGCTCTCTTGCTGTCATGTATCCTTCATGACTCGGATAGACTCAACCAAGTCTTCTACCAGGAGACCATTAGCTGTAGCAGTGTTAATCATGTAGCAGTCGTCTCTTATTCAAATGTTGGCTTCAGTTGTCTGGGTTCATTTACCTACTTTTACATCATACTGTCGTCACGCTCTCCTCCTAAAATATGGTTTAAATTGTGTATATATGGGTATGTATTATTTTTTCTAAATCCATATAAAGGCCCCAACACACCAAGAGCAACTTTAAACGTTATCCGCAAAGCCATCAGTCATGAGTCGCAGTTATGCTGTGTTCACACTAGCTTCGACAAAGCAACAGACAACAAAATGCACTTGTAATGCATTATAGACCTGACCGTAATAAACGCAATATAGTCTATAGTAGAACTGTCATTTTCAATGGAAGACAGTGACATGAAACTACAGAGTGATGCCTGACACTACAGAAAATAGTTGAGCTGGACTCAACTTTTGTCAACACTCCAATGACACAGTGAAGCATCAGTCAATCATGTTTTTATTTGACCTTTCAAACTCCCCTTCTCTCAACCCACAATTCCTGCTCCATTCCGTAAATGGAAGAAAACCCTCTGTGATATTTAGCCCTTTTTCCTTTATGCAGTGTGGTTTGAGCTACTTGGCAGCAATGTAGCTCACCATGTTTGGCTGTTGTGTAGCTTTTCGCCGCTTGTGTGAATGCAGCATGAGTCCTAACAAGTCAGCTTAGGTGTGTCAGGGCCTCAACAGGGAGCTCTTCATTTCAACACCATTTTATCTTTGATGCATGTTAAGTATTGGGTCATTTCATCCCCCATTTTTGCAGTTCAAATTGTCTAGGTTATCTTTACTGTGTAATCACACTGTAATGTCCCAGAAAGAAAAGATTCCACTTCAGTTAACCACTTTGACCCCAGTGTCCCTATTTTGGGCATGTCATAGGTGAAAATGTTCCAAAAATATTCACAAATCTAACAGATCTACAAGCTCACAACATGTTGCGATGTGTTGTGAGCTTGCAGATCGGCCAAATAGCAGATCTACAAGCTCACAACAAATTACGAGGGGTTGTGAGCTTATAGAGCTGCACATTTTTATTTACGACTTTGAATAGGGCTTTAGTCGTTAAACTATGACTACCTGCCCCTATAATTGTGTTGTTTTTGCTACTAGAATATATCATTTTCCTAGAAATGGGCTAATTTATTTGTAAATACATGTGGAAGTATTTGTGATTTAGAATGAGAAGAGCACACACATAAGGTCTTTTAGTTGTTCATTTTGTATTCTTTATTAAAGCTGAAACCCATAGCTTTCATGTCATGTACTACAGTGGTTCTCAACCTTTTCTGGATCAGGGCCCACTTGAAAATCTTGAAAGTGTTTGCGGCCCTCCCATCTAACCTCTTAACAAGTTAAGTGGTCAGATGGGTGGCCGCATGAATTTTCAGTTTATTTTAATGATCAATCGATTGTGTTCCCGTTTAGATCAATGGAACTAACATAGTATTTATCGCTATCACTATGAAAACGCATATTAACACATTGAGTGCCAAAAACGGTCCGGACCGTTTTTCATAATCCAAACGAGGTGTGCCAATGGGCAAAAAAAAAGAAAAAGAAAAAAAAAGTTTTCCTTCACAGCACCAGGAGATATGATTCTTCGAAGATTTAGACTCCAATCCACTTCCTGGTTAACTTATGACTTCAAAAGCCTGTATCTCGGCTCCTGTGTACTTTTCTTTTTTAGTATGTATTTTTGACTGTTTTCAACTGGCTGCAACTATGGAACGGATTACCGAATGTTTTTAATGTTTTTCCCCGGATTGTACGAGACCCCTGTGTGTGTAATGAGGGGATCACCGTGAGGACGGAGATCACTGAAAATATTTTGTGACTACTTGAAAAAGGTCCAAAAATGGTTAAAATTCCAGGCACTGGAGGTACCCTGTTTTGAAAAACCCCTGGCACTCAATATGTTAAATACCATGACATTTTCTTTTACATTATTTTTGTTATTAATGCTATTTTACATTAGAATGCCAGTTATTTGGGGACCCACTTGCAATATCCTCACGGCCCACCAGTGAGCCCCGGCCCACAGGTTGAGAATCGCTCTTGTACTACCTGGGATTTGAATCCGGGCAAGGGCCAACATTTCTACTATTGAGCTATAAGGGACAGAACGTCAATACCTCATATCAACCAGTAGTGGTCCTACCACAGGATCTAAATGTCTCAATAGAGGAAAAGGTAGACATTTTACTCACACAAAATAAGTTATGGATTTCAGCTTTAATGTCAGCTGTTGATTTGTGCACTGGAGTATATTGAACCTACTAGACTAGTGTTAGCAAATAGCAAGTTCTCTCTTAAGTCCAATTTGTATTCTGCTTAGTTTCTTATTTGTAGATTGCTCTGTTGTTCTGTCTCAGGTTGAAAATGGGTTTTCTTCTTTGTTTGTACATTTTTTTTCAAGGTCTTTCTTTGTCTTTAGACAGGAACAGTGGAGAGAGAAGGGATGATATTTGACGCAGGTCCTGGGTTTTTAAAACCCAAGACAAAAGTTATGTGTTCAATGCAACAAGTGGTTCGGCCACCAGGGTGCGCTGAAGAAATTGTTTTCCACTGAGTTGTAGGTCAGCCCTCATCTCAAGCTGCTGCTAGTATTTAGATCTTCAGCAACCAACAGGCCTTCCTGTAATATCCACTAGAAAAGGGAAAGATGGCAGATGCATGTTTTTAATCAACCCATACGGTATTATAACGGTAGAGATTTTAGCACGCAGCTTTTTCAAGCTATTGCTGTATTCAGCGTGCCTCCTATTTCCGTCCAGTAGACCAAGGGTTCCCAAACTTTTCAAGCCACGACCCCCCCCCCCCCCCCCTCCACCCTGACAAGCACTTGAAATTGTAGGCATTACTTTTAGTTTGACTCGGTTCCACAGATAAATATTGTGAAAATAGCCGAACTACAAGCGTGTAGATCGGCTATTTTCACAATGTTTGCCTCTTTCTTATGTAATATTTGATAATTTGGCGAATTTGGTATTAAAAAGGCCTTAAAAGTCATTTAATTGAAACTTTAGAAATGTGTAGATACCCTGTATACACTTATACTTTATGTTGGTTTGTTGAGAAAGCAATGTTGCACATTAAGCTAATCATCTGGGGACCCCCAAAATTATTTGGGGACCCCCCTGGGGTTCCCGACCCCCAGTTTTGGAACCACTGCTGTAGACTAGTGAGAAGCGTGAAACTTTCATGTGCTCACCCTGTGATAGAGTGAACAGAGAGTGACCATTAACCATTATTCGACCTGTCCCTATTTTGGGAGTCATTTTCAAATATTTTCAAAGTTTGCAGATCTGCAAGCTCACAACATGTCGCATCACAATGCGTTGTCGGGAGCTTGCACATCTGCTATTTTTTGCTATTCATTGTACAATAAAGTAAATAGGCGTATGGTGTAAGTAATATATTTTCTAGAACAAAGTTTTGTTAAAAGGTTAAAGTTCTATGTTCCAATATACAGTATAATTGAAAAAGTATAGAGTGTTCAATAACAGCGGTCTCCCTGTCTCTCCAATTTTTAGTAAACAGAAAATAAAATTTCAGGACACTAATTTCATCCAATCAGCAGAGAGTTCCCCACAATTAGACTTGTTTTTCCTGTATCCTGTGTGACTTCTCTCATTTGATTGGATTGATATTGATATTGAAATTGATATCCCGACTTGCAAATGTATTTTGTGTTTATTAAAGAGCTGGAGAGATGAGGAGACCCCGGTCACTGAACAAACAATATAGCAGCTAATGGAATATAGAGCTCTTTAACACTTACTTTAACAAAGAAATATCACTTACAAGCGCCTTCAATGGTTATTGTGCTCGCAGTGTTCAACTCTCACCAGTTTTTTTGTTTGTTAGGTTTTTTTGCTGCAACTCACCCACTCTGCAATCTGAAGTCACTGAAAGGAAACTAAAACAACAGTCCCTGTTGTTGAGATAATTATATGAAATACAGTGCGGGATAATAGTGCTTTGATTACCACCTCACGCACACCATGCTGAATCTGAACTCAGAAAAAAAAGGTGTCTGTGTCCCCTGAAACGGTTTCGTATGGACACCTTCAGTTGTCCTTTTCAAATGTGACAGCATAAACATTCTAAGTGTGTCCATGGAGTTCATTTCCTGTTGCAAGTGTTTGTGGATATCAGTAGCTGACAGGAAATAAACTTGGACATGGATTGTCATAGCATGCCGTTTCAAACAAGCCTGTGTCTGTAATTCTGTTGTCGCTGTCTGGTGGAAACCTTTATTTACCTTTTCAGGAAATGGAAAAAGAAAAAACTGTAGTTATTTAGTCACATCTTCTTAATATATCTCATTGGTTAAATGTGCATAAAACCCACACAGACTTAACCACTATCAACCTGGCGTCCCTGTTGTGTGCATGTCAGTAGTCAGAATGTATTGAAAGGGTAACTTGAGATGTAGCATCTCATTTTCAAAGCGGTCCTGAGCTTGCAGATTGGCTGTTGTTGCTACCCTTGTGTGACACTATCATACAAAGTATAAAAAGGGCATTAATTTATGAAAATAAATTAGATATGGAGCTACAAGGTTTGTGCCCGACAGCGACGATGTATTGTTTGTTTTTGTCTTTACAAAGGGAAGACAATTTCCAAAAGGATTGCATGAAGATGCTTGGAAAGGGATTTTGGTGTGAGCAGAATTTTTTAAAAGGGAAAAACAATTTTCTAAAGGCTTGCATGAAGATGCTTGGAAAGGGATTTTGGTGTGAGCAGAATTGGAAGCAGCACATTAAGTGTTAATGGGTCTAGAATACGATGTCAGTTTCTCTGCGCTCCCAGTGTCCTGTGTGTGAATGAAGTTATCAGCATGACAAGACACACCTACAGCCTCTTAGTGGAGATACAAGGGGATTAGGAGAAGTCATTTAATCCATGGACTGTTTTTTCTCTGCAGGCTTTTTGTAGGACTTGAGTCCTAATCCCCTTCTTGTTCACTCTCCTTTTTCCTGTTTTTGACTTTATGATGACCAAATGTTGAATACCTGTTATGTGATCCTCTGCAAATAAATTTGAGCTGGTACCTGGTGGGGGTCTTTATTACTGAGCTGGTGAACTCCGTGGTGGAAGAAGTACTCAGATTGTTTTACAAGTATAAGTAGCAATATAATATAAAAAATACTGTGTTTTCACTTTTCAAGTTTAAGTGTAAACCTGTGTAAAAAATGTTACTTTAGTAAAAGTACAAAAGCACTGGCATTAAAATATACTTCCAAGTACCAAAAGTAAAAGTACTCACATTTTTAAAAGATTAAAAAAGGTGGAATTATCAATAAAACTATCAACTAGTTGGGCATGATCCTACATTAGAACAATGTAATAGTCAATGTTTTTTTTTTTTTATCACCAATGCTCTGAATATAATACATACATTTGGGAATAATGTCAGTCAAGTCAACTAACTAAAGCAGTTTTTCGGGCAAAGCATTTCAGGCAAACATGTCCACATTAAGATGAACATTTTAAAGTTTGAATGGGGGTTCTAGGTGTAAGTATGTAGTACTAGTAGCCTGCCAAAGTTTGCACTTTTCCACCTAATATCTATAAAAGCAGTGATGGTCAATGGTAAAATGGACCTCAAAAAAACACTTTAACCTAGAAACTCTTGTCCATTTTGCCATTGACCATCACTGCTTTTATAGATTTTAGGGGAAAAAGTACATCAAATTTCTCTTTTGGGCCTTGAGTCTTGGGACTCAAGGCCCAAAAGAGAAATTTGATGTCTCCGCGGGAGTAATTGGTTTGACTCAAGACCCAAAAGAAGGTGAACTGACTGTAAAGATTCAAAAAGTCATATATAGAATAGAAACCCCATTCAAACTTTAAAATGTTCATCCTAATATGGACATTTTTGCCTGAAAAGGGATCTTTGAAATGTTGCATAGTTTTAGAATTGTACTCCTTTAAAAGTTCAGAGTTTTATAATGGAGGTCGATGGAAGATTTTGGGACCTCAAAAAAACACTTTCACCTAGAAACTCCATTCACAGTTCAAAAATTCCACCTTACTGTGGACATGCATGCTTGAGATGAAAAAAAAAAATCATTTGTAGTTTTGGAGATATTTAACTTTAAGCGCCCCATGCATTGTCGATGCGGCAATGGACATTTAAAGGCAGGCTTACAACTACATACTTACGCCTAGTAACGTCATTCATACTTTAAAATGTTCATCTTACTGTGGACATGCTTGCCTGAAAAGGAATCTTTGAAATGTTGCATAGTTTTAGAATTGTACTCCTTTAAAAGTTCAGAGATCTATAATGGAGGCGGATGGAAGGTTTTGGGACCTCAAAAAAACACTTTCACCTAGAAACTCCATTCAGAGTTCAAAAATTCCACCTTACTGTGGACATGCATGCTTCAGATTTTTTCTTTTTTAAATCATTTGTAGTTTTGGAGATATTTAACTTTAAGCACCCCATGCATTGTCGATGCGGCAATGGACATTTAAAGGCAGGCTTACAACTACATACTTACGCCTAGTAACCTCATTCATACTTTAAAATGTTCATCTTACTGTGGACATGTTTGCCTGAAAAGGAATCTTTGAAATGTTGCATAGTTTTAGAATTGTACTCCTTTAAAAGTTCAGAGATTTATAATGGTGGCGGATGGAAGGTTTTGGGACCTCAAAAAAACACTTTCACCTAGAAACTCCATTCACAGTTAAAAAATTCCCCCTTACTGTGGACATGCATCCTTGAGATGTTTTACTTTGAAATGATTTGTAGTTTTTGAAATTTTTAACTTTAAGCGCCCCATGTATTGTCGATGCGGCAGTACAAAGTACTACCAATCAACTCTAAATTGCCTGAAACGTACTCCTAACAGGTTTTCGGGGGGACGATTTTGGCCTCCACACTTAGTGATTTTTTCGGATTTAACTTTCGTTTTGGTAGTGACCAACTTTCGTTTCGGTAGTGACCCAATGGTGAAAAAATAAATTTACTAAGTCGAGGCTTACAACTACATACTTACGCCTAGTAACCTCATTCATACTTTAAAATGTTCATCTTACTGTGGACATGTTTGCCTGAAAAGGAATCTTTGAAATGTTGCATAGTTTTAGAATTGTACTCCTTTAAAAGTTCAGAGATTTATAATGGAGGCGGATGGAAGGTTTTGGGACCTCAAAAAAACACTTTCACCTAGAAACTCCATTCACAGTTCAAAAATTCCCCCTTACTGTGGGCATGCATCCTTGAGATGTTTTACTTTGAAATGATTTGTAGTTTTTGAAATATTTTACTTTAAGCGCCCCATGTATTGTCGATGCGGCAGTACAAAGTACTACCAATCAACTCTAAATTGCCTGAAACGTACTCCTAACAGGTTTTCGGGGGGACGATTTTGGCCTCCACACTTAGTGATTTTTTCGGATTTAACTTTCGTTTCGGTAGTGACCAACTTTCGTTTCGGTAGTGACCCAATGGTGAAAAAATAAATGTACTAAGTCCAGGCTTACAACTACATACTTACGCCTAGTAACCTCATTCATACTTTAAAATGTTCATCTTACTGTGGACATGTTTGCCTGAAAAGGAATCTTTGAAATGTTGCATAGTTTTAGAATTGTACTCCTTTAAAAGTTCAGAGATTTATAATGGAGGCGGATGGAAGGTTTTGGGACCTCAGAAAAACACTTTCACCTAGAAACTCCATTCACAGTTCAAAAAATCCCCCTTACTGTGGACATGCATCCTTGAGATGTTTTACTTTGAAATGATTTGGAGTTTTTGAAATTTTTAACTTTAAGCGCCCCATGTATTGTCGATGCGGCAGTACAAAGTACTACCAATCAACTCTAAATTGCCTGAAACGTACTCCTAACAGGTTTTCGGGGGGACGATTTTGGCCTCCACACTTAGTGATTTTTTCGGATTTAACTTTCGTTTCGGTAGTGACCAACTTTCGTTTCGGTAGTGACCCAATGGTGAAAAAATAAATTTACTAAGTCCAGGCTTACAACTACATACTTACGCCTAGTAACCTCATTCATACTTTAAAATGTTCATCTTACTGTGGACATGTTTGCCTGAAAAGGAATCTTTGAAATGTTGCATAGTTTTAGAATTGTACTCCTTTAAAAGTTCAGAGATTTATAATGGAGGCGGATGGAAGGTTTTGGGACCTCAAAAAAACACTTTCACCTAGAAACTCCATTCACAGTTAAAAAATTCCCCCTTACTGTGGACATGCATCCTTGAGATGTTTTACTTTGAAATGATTTGTAGTTTTTGAAATTTTTAACTTTAAGCGCCCCATGTATTGTCGATGCGGCAGTACAAAGTACTACCAATCAACTCTAAATTGCCTGAAACGTACTCCTAACAGGTTTTCGGGAGGACGATTTTGGCCTCCACACTTAGTGATTTTTTCGGATTTAACTTTCGTTTCGGTAGTGACCAACTTTCGTTTCGGTAGTGACCCAATGGTGAAAAAATAAATTTACTAAGTCCAGGCTTACAACTACATACTTACGCCTAGTAACCTCATTCATACTTTAAAATGTTCATCTTACTGTGGACATGTTTGCCTGAAAAGGAATCTTTGAAATGTTGCATAGTTTTAGAATTGTACTCCTTTAAAAGTTCAGAGATTTATAATGGAGGCGGATGGAAGGTTTTGGGACCTCAAAAAAACACTTTCACCTAGAAACTCCATTCACAGTTCAAAAATTCCCCCTTACTGTGGGCATGCATCCTTGAGATGTTTTACTTTGAAATGATTTGTAGTTTTTGAAATATTTTACTTTAAGCGCCCCATGTATTGTCGATGCGGCAGTACAAAGTACTACCAATCAACTCTAAATTGCCTGAAACGTACTCCTAACAGGTTTTCGGGGGGACGATTTTGGCCTCCACACTTAGTGATTTTTTCGGATTTAACTTTCGTTTCGGTAGTGACCAACTTTCGTTTCGGTAGTGACCCAATGGTGAAAAAATAAATGTACTAAGTCCAGGCTTACAACTACATACTTACGCCTAGTAACCTCATTCATACTTTAAAATGTTCATCTTACTGTGGACATGTTTGCCTGAAAAGGAATCTTTGAAATGTTGCATAGTTTTAGAATTGTACTCCTTTAAAAGTTCAGAGATTTATAATGGAGGCGGATGGAAGGTTTTGGGACCTCAAAAAAACACTTTCACCTAGAAACTCCATTCACAGTTCAAAAAATCCCCCTTACTGTGGACATGCATCCTTGAGATGTTTTACTTTAAAATGATTTGGAGTTTTTGAAATTTTTAACTTTAAGCGCCCCATGTATTGTCGATGCGGCAGTACAAAGTACTACCAATCAACTCTAAATTGCCTGAAACGTACTCCTAACAGGTTTTCGGGGGGACGATTTTGGCCTCCACACTTAGTGATTTTTTCGGATTTAACTTTCGTTTCGGTAGTGACCAACTTTCGTTTCGGTAGTGACCCAATGGTGAAAAAATAAATGTACTAAGTCCAGGCTTACAACTACATACTTACGCCTAGTAACCTCATTCATACTTTAAAATGTTCATCTTACTGTGGACATGTTTGCCTGAAAAGGAATCTTTGAAATGTTGCATAGTTTTAGAATTGTACTCCTTTAAAAGTTCAGAGATTTATAATGGAGGCGGATGGAAGGTTTTGGGACCTCAAAAAAACACTTTCACCTAGAAACTCCATTCACAGTTCAAAAATCCCCCCTTACTGTGGGCATGCATCCTTGAGATGTTTTACTTTGAAATGATTTGTAGTTTTTGAAATATTTGACTTTAAGCGCCCCATGTATTGTCAATGCGGCAGTACAAAGTACTACCAATCAACTCTAAATTGCCTGAAACGTACTCCTAACAGGTTTTCGGGGGGACGATTTTGGCCTCCACACTTAGTGATTTTTTCGGATTTAACTTTCGTTTCGGTATTGACCAACTTTCGTTTCGGTAGTGACCCAATGGTGAAAAAATAAATGTACTAAGTCCAGGCTTACAACTACATACTTACGCCTAGTAACCTCATTCATACTTTAAAATGTTCATCTTACTGTGGACATGTTTGCCTGAAAAGGAATCTTTGAAATGTTGCATAGTTTTAGAATTGTACTCCTTTAAAAGTTCAGAGATTTATAATGGAGGCGGATGGAAGGTTTTGGGACCTCAAAAAAACACTTTCACCTAGAAACTCCATTCACAGTTAAAAAAATCCCCCTTACTGTGGACATGCATCCTTGAGATGTTTTACTTTGAAATGATTTGGAGTTTTTGAAATGTGTAACTTTAAGCGCCCCATGTATTGTCGATGCGGCAGTACAAAGTACTACCAATCAACTCTAAATTGCCTGAAACGTACTCCTAACAGGTTTTCGGGGGGACGATTTTGGCCTCCACACTTGGTGATTTTTTCGGATTTAACTTTCGTTTCGGTAGTGACCAACTTTCGTTTTGGTAGTGACCCAATGGTGAAAAAATAAATGTACTAAGTCCAGAGCTCGATGAATGTTAGGGACCAAAAAAAAAGTCACTACAAAGTACCAATCAACTCTAAATTGCCTGAAACGTACTCCTAACAGGTTTTCGGGGGGACGATTTTGGCCTCCACACTTAGTGATTTTTTCGGATTTAACTTTCGTTTCGGTAGTGACCAACTTTCGTTTCGGTAGTGACCTAATGGTTAAAAAATAAATTGACTAAGTCCAGAGCTCGATGAATGTTAGGGACCAAAAAAAAAGTCACTGCAAAGTACTACCAATCAACTCTAAATTGCCTGAAACGTACTCCTAACAGGTTTTCGGGGGGACGATTTTGGCCTCCACACTTAGTGATTTTTTCGGATTAAACTTTCGTTTCGGTAGTGACCAACTTTCTTTTCAGTAGTGACCCAATGGTGAAAAAATAAATTGACTAAGTTCAGAGCTCGATGAATGTTAGGGACCAAAAAAAAAGTCACTACAACGGCAATGGACATTTAAAGGCAGGCTTACAACTACATACTTACGCCTAGTAAAAATCACTAAGTGTGGAGGCCAAAAAAAAAGGTAGCACTTTACAATAATGACCCGTTATAAAGCATTTATAAACGTTTATAAGTAGTTTGTAGACTATTAACAAATCATTAACAACCTGTTTGTTGACATTCGTAAATGATTACTAAAACCTTTATAACTACAGTTACAAATCATTTGTAAAGTATTAGTAAGTAGTGAACTATTCATGAATAAGCCATTTATATACATCTGTAAAAGATTATGAAATCATTTGTAACGACCCATTCTAAAGCATTTATAAACGTTTATAAGCAGTTTGTAAACTATTAACAAATCATTAACAACCTGTTTATTCACATTCGTAAATGATTACTAAAACCTTTATAACTACGGTTACAAATCATCTATAAAGGTATTAGTAACTATTCATGAATAAGCCATGTATAATACATCTGTAAATGATTATTAAATCATTTTTAACTGATGTTACATAATATATACAAGCTATTGGTAGCTTGTTCATGTTTAACATATGCTTTGTTAAACATTCCTAAAGTATCTATAAATCCTTAGTACATGTTATTATGTGCCCTATAGTAAAGTGAAGACAGTTCATCATTTACAACTGTCTGTTAATGTGTTTGTTTATGTTTAACATGCTTTGTAAAACATTCCTAAAATATCTATAAATCCTTTGTACATGTTATTATGTGCGCTACAGTAAAGTGAAGACAGTTCATCATTTATGACTGTCTGTTAATGTGGACTTTCTCCTTACCTGTTGCAAACTACCTGGCTTTCATGAATGCAGGCACCAAACAATTACTAGAATTATCATTCATGTTAAGCAAATGATGCGTAAGACATTCGTAAAGAGTATGTAAACCATTTGCAGATGTTATCATGAGCCTGAGCCTAGTTGCTTCTTTTGGGCGTGTTTTCATAGACCTGTCCGCTTGTTTCTTTTGCAAAATCTGGCAACACACTGATTACCTGCATTACACCTGCAGTAGCCTACTAGGGAGGAAGTGAACAGTGATGCAGTTGCAGACTGGACAGAAATATGTCTAATTCATGTTTTATGTGTTTTAACTGTCTTGTTGCAGGTGATCGAGGTAACATAAAATGGCTAATCTTACACACATGAAGTAGCATGACTAAGGGGTATTTTGGTTAGTCCGACAGCGCATTCCTCCGACAGCGCAGTGCTCCGACATTAAACAGTAAACCCGAACCAAACCCGCACCCTAACCCTAACCGCACGCGGATGCCACATAGTCGGAGAAAAGGTCTGTCGGATTAACGCATGCCTCCCGTAATGTCCTCCATGCTTAGCAGTTTAGCTTAGCAGCTAAAGCTAACTTGCACTGGGAGGTGGTGACTGCAGAGGCTCCAAGCTGCTACTCTGTGATTCTGTTGTGATTAATTTCTTTGTTTAAATGTCAGTGTGTGTGCTGTGGCCAAGAGTTGCTACATTTTATATCTTAATAAATTGTTGTATACTTGTATACTATATAACGTTACTTTTGCCACTTTTTGATGTCACATGTTTTACTAATCACTGTTAAACATGAAATAATAATGCATAGTCTTCACTTTACAACAAGGCCCATGATAACGTTAGCAAATGGTCAACACACTCTTTACGAATGTCTTACGAATCATATATTAAACATGAAAGATAATTCTAGTAATTGTTTGGCATCTGCATTCATGAAAGCCAGGTAGTTTGCAACAGGTAAGGAGAAAGTCACATTAACAGACAGTTGTAAATGATGAACTGTCTTCACTTTACTATAGGGCACATAATAACATGTACTAAGGATTTATAGATATTTTACTCTACTCAGAGTCATAAGTTTACAAAATGTACTAAAGTACAGTGAACGTCTGTGCGGTTTGTCTTCATCACTGAAAATAACGTACATGTAAACTGATATAAAACTGCTGTCATGTGCAGTTGGGGTGAAGAAACACAACCATTTCACTCCTAATAATACCTATTTGATTTGACATCCTGACTTGCTGCTGTAGCTGAGACTTGAACCTGTTACCTGCGGCTCACTAGTCAGTGACTCTATCCATTCACCTACAGCTGTTTCCTTGGAATCTGTGGTTCTGAAACTTTTTGTTGTCAACCCCCCAAATTGACATGTATTTGGGCAGTGGACCCCAATGTGAAATGATGTAGTGTCAGGGCCCCCCATGAAAAAGATTTATATTTATGCTGTAACACATTTTTTTAAAGTTATTTGTCTTGTTTGTTGTTCAAGTCAAAGCACCAGGAAGGCTGTACTTGTCAGCCATCTGTTAGCTCAATGGGTTGAGACGCAGTATTCATGATCCAGAGGCCATGAGTTCAAATCCCATTGATGTCTTTCCTATGATTCTTTCCTTTGCAGACTGGCTTCCAGAAGATCAACTGAAAACTACCAGGAAGGCTATATTTGTCATCCAACTGTTAGCTCAATGGGTTGAGACGCAGTATACATGATCCAGAGGCCATGAGTTCAAATCCCATTGATGTCTTTCCTATGATTCTTTCCTTTGCAGACTGGCTTCCAGAAGATCAACTGAAAACTACCAGGAAGGCTGTACTTGTCAGCCATCTGTTAGCTCAATGGGTTGAGACGCAGTATTCATGATCCAGAGGCCATGAGTTCAAATCCCATTGATGTCTTTCCTATGATTCTTTCCTTGAGTGGGTTCGATTCCCACTCCGAGTCATGTGTCCCCGGTAACTTGGGGCAACGGATAAATTGACTGATATCCTTAGTGATGCTTCCCTTTGCAGACTAACTTCTAGAAAACAAGTTAAAACCACCAGGAAACCTGTAACTCTCAGCCAACACTTGACTCGACTTGACATGACTTGACTTGAGTGCCCCAAGTTACCTGGGACACTTGACTCGACTTGACTTGACTTGACATGACTTGACTTGACTTGAGTGGGTTCGATTCCCACTCGAGTCAAGTGTCCCAGGTAACTTGGGGCAACGGATAAATTGACTGATATCCTTAGTGATGCTTCCCTTTGCAGACTAACTTCTAGAAAACAAGTTAAAACCACCAGGAAACCTGTAACTCTCAGCCAACACTTGACTCGACTTGACTTGACATGACTTGACTTGAGTGCCCCAAGTTACCTGGGACACTTGACTCGACTTGACTTGACATGACTTGACTTGAGTGGGTTCGATTCCCACTCGAGTCAAGTGTCCCAGGTAACTTGGGGCAAGGGATAAATTGACTGATATCCGTAGAATAACTTGTAGGAGTGTGCTGGTTCAAATCCAGTACAACCCAGGACCGAGCGGTCCTGGGTTCGATTCCCACTAACGTCAAGTCCCCGGTAAATTGGGGCAGCAGATAAATTGACTGATATCGAATCGAACCCACTCAAGTCAAGTCAAGTCATGTTATTGGACAGACGCTCTACCAGTCGAGCTATGCTGTTGGCTGAGAGTTACAGGTTTCCTGGTGGTTTTAACTTGTTTTCTAGAAGTTAGTCTGCAAAGGGAAGCATCACTAAGGATATCAGTCAATTTATCCGCTGCCCCAAGTTACCGGGGACACATGACTCGGAGTGGGAATCGAACCCACTCAAGGAAAGAATCATAGGAAAGACATCAATGGGATTTGAACTCATGGCCTCTGGATCATGAATACTGCGTCTCAACCCATTGAGCTAACAGATGGCTGACAAGTACAGCCTTCCTGGTAGTTTTCAGTTGATCTTCTGGAAGCCAGTCTGCAAAGGAAAGAATCATAGGAAAGACATCAATGGGATTTGAACTCATGGCCTCTGGATCATGTATACTGCGTCTCAACCCATTGAGCTAACAGTTGGATGACAAATATAGCCTTCCTGGTAGTTTTCAGTTGATCTTCTGGAAGCCAGTCTGCAAAGGAAAGAATCATAGGAAAGACATCAATGGGATTTGAACTCATGGCCTCTGGATCATGAATACTGCGTCTCAACCCATTGAGCTAACAGATGGCTGACAAGTACAGCCTTCCTGGTGATTTGACTTGAACAACAAACAAGACAAATAACTTTAAAAAAATGTGTTACAGCATAAATATAAATCTTTTTCATGGGGGGCCCTGACACTACATCTTTTCACATTGGGGTCCACTGCCCAAATACATGTCAATTTGGGGGGTTGACAACAAAAAGTTTCAGAACCACAGATTCCAAGGAAACAGCTGTAGGTGAATGGATAGAGTCACTGACTAGTGAGCCGCAGGTAACAGGTTCAAGCCTCAGCTACAGCAGCAAGTCAGGATGTCAAATCAAATAGGTATTATTAGGAGTGAAATGGTTGTGTTTCTTCACCCCAACTGCACATGACAGCAGTTTTATATCAGTTTACATGTACGTTATTTTCAGTGATGAAGACAAACCGCACAGACGTTCACTGTACTTTAGTACATTTTGTAAACTTATGACTCTGAGTAGAGTAAAATATCTATAAATCCTTAGTACATGTTATTATGTGCCCTATAGTAAAGTGAAGACAGTTCATCATTTACAACTGTCTGTTAAAGGAAGCCTGGCTTTACCATCCTGGCTCGACACAGCCTGGCTTGACAAGGTCTAGCTCGACAAAGTCGCTCCTTTTCAGCCTGGCTTGGCGTTCATGGAACGTAATAAACCAGGCTGTACGGACCAGACTTTGTCAAACCTGGATTTGATTTAAATCCAGGCTTATTTAATTCTCCTTTCCTTGTAATAGGCCCCAGGTTATATTCACTTACATTAGTGGTTACTTAGTTTAAACATGTTATTGTTTACATTTAAAACCATACATAGCAAATAGTGTCAATTCAATTCAAGCTTTATTTCAAACCCAAGGGGGATTCCTATCACAATAAAAACACCATACAAAACGTAACAGAAAGAGAAAAAAATACAGTGTGGAAACGGTGCGTAAATAATGCAAATTAGTCAATTACAGTGCATGTGCTAATACAAAACTTTAAGCTAAAATTGTAATGTGAATGCAATGCTTGTTTTAAAGTATATATTGTAAGGTGACATGCTGGCTGGCTAACCCAGCAACAGAAAAATAAAGTATCAAACTTATAAGGCAATGGGTATTCCCAGCCAGAGGCTATGGCTATTTGACATGTTAAAGTTTGGGAGCTCCTAGTCTAGAGCTCCATGGCTCTCTGCATATTGTCGCTTTCAGGTGGAAACCTTGTATATCCAAAACAATTATTAACCAAAATAAAAGTGAAAATAGATGATCTACAAGCTCACAAAAACGTCACATTCGTGACATGTTGAGCCTGTACAGTACATCTGCTATTTTCACTAGTTTTTGTGCGACACTCTTGTATGATGAAGTAGTAGGGCATTCATTTATGAAAAACATAAAAAGTTCAATATGGAGATATGAGGTTTCTGACCAACAGCAACTATAAGGAAACCACAAGTGAATCCTGATGAAAGGCGTGAATGGCTGGAGAATTGGGGTGCAACATTGCATCAAAACTAATCAATTTAATTGATTGTAAAACATAAACTATAATAATTTAATAAAGTGAAAAATGTATCCCTTCTTTGGGATATAGGGGAAATATTTCAAGAATGTAATTTTTTTTTAATATATATATATATATATGTATATATATATATATATATGTATATATATATATATATGTATATATATATATATATATATATATATATACATATACATATATATATATATATACATATATATATATATATATATATATACATATATATATATATATATATATATATATATACACACACACACACACACACACACATACATACATATACAGCACATATCCAAAATAGTGCTGTGGCTATCTTCACTATTGTTGCATGACGTGCAAAAAAATAAAATAATGCTTTAGTGGTTAATCGATTTGTTTATGTAGAATGTTTTTTAATGTATATTTTTTTTAAATTGCGCTTCTCAATGATTTGATTAATGGAAAGAGTAATCAATGGAATAATGGCCAAGAAGATAATGGATATTTGCAGCACCAATGGAGAACGTCTAACAAGAGTTTCCATCCTTGAGACAATGTAACCAGACTGCCTCCACCTGGAGTTACTAAGCATCACTCTATGGTTGTTTCCCAAACAGTAGGTCGGGACCCATTTGTAGATCGTGATTACCAGTATTGTTATTTCAAAAGACTTTCCAAAAATATTATGTTTTTTATACACACTGTAAAAAAAACATTTTTCAAAAGAATTTAATAAAATAAAACGGATTAAAAGAAATTCCAAAAATGTAACTTTTAAAAAGAAGTGAAAGTGGCCCATCTACAAGCTCACAACACGGCGCGGTCTGATTCTGAGCTTGCGTTGTGAGCTTGTAGATTTTCCCTAGTTTTTTTCTATCTGGGTCTTGTGCTAAAACGTTTGGGAACCACTGCTCTATGGTGTCTCATTATCTTCCAGGACTTAAAATAATCTATTGTGTCCTATGATTAACCTGTATTTAGAATAAATAATATGTTAAAAATTCACTATGTAGTGTCAGAAGACAATATGAATTCTCAGAAATTATTTGAAGCACAATTGTAGGGCTGTGCGATAGACAAATAAATTGATATCAAGATGATAATAAAATATTTTTTTCAATAACCTGTAAATAAAAAAGTGAGTAAAACCAGAAAAAGACAACACTAATGCTGCGTTCACACGGGCAGATACAAAGATACAGTCTACCATTAATTTTTAAGGGAAGCCAGCGACATGAAGATACAAAGCAACATCCGACGTTTGTAGCTGCTACAAAATATACAAAGATACAAATTGAAGTTGAGCTAGGTTCAACTTTCAGATACAAAGATACAAAACTACAACTGTAGCTCCTATGACGCAGCGCTTGAGGACGTCAATGACCGCGTTGAGCAACACATGCGATGCGATGTGCATATTATGCGATGCGATGCAGCCTTTTTGAAAAAACATTACCCCCGCATAATTATGCGCCATTTTGCTGATTATGCGGTAAATTGTGCGATCGCATAATCGCATTTTTCTGAAGGGTCTAATTAAACCATAATCATGATATTAAGATATCTAAAAACCCAGATTATATCTACTATCCTGATATTGACATAAAATCAATATATTTCCCAGCATTAATATGTTGTCGTGTATGAACTGTGGAACATTCTCAAACACGGATATATGTTGGCTCAGTTCGCATGTGCCTTGAAAAATGCAGACAAAACTCAAGGGAAACATATAAAATATCCCCAAAGAGACGAGAATGGGGATTACCATTAGGTCCATATGGTCTGTTCCTAGAACAAGTCCTGATTGGCTGGGCACCCCTACAAACTCAATTGGCAGTGTTCACAGGTAAGCGACTCCTGCTGGTTGTTCGATGCGCCTGTTCAGTGGGGCGTCACTTAGTAGTGAACCTCTACATGCGTTACACTCTCCCAGACAGTTCAACGCCTCAATGTCAGATGAAAGGAACCTGCTGGTGACTCCATGTGTTATTAGAGACATGGTTACACCTTCCAGTCACCATCGGTTTGTGGTTGAAATGTTTTGGACTGGCAGACCGACCAATTTATGGCTTACAGTAAATGTTCAGGATCTTGAACAGGAAAGTCCCAGTGACTGATTGACCTCAAGTTTCCTGGACGGACGTCAAACCCTGTTCCTCTTGTGTTAAAGTGAAGGAGATGCGGTCATACTCGTCCTCCAGAGGGGCGATGGCGATAAGAGGGTGTTGGTGGTCTGGTAGTGGACAGAGAGACTATGGGACAAGGAAGAGAAAAATGTAAAACAGAGCACTTACACAGATCTTCCTTCATTCAGATGTGTTGTTTTTATTAGATATTCAACAGATGCGGGTGTCTGAATGGATAAATGTGTTTTTAAATGGGTGGTTTGAGCCACATCTTAACCACGTGAACCCTAGAGTCCTTATTCTGGGGCTAACGTTGTGGATTTCTGTGAATGGGTCCTTCCAGAGAATTGATCAAGAGACATGAGATAAGTGTTGAATTTCAAGCGTGGCTTTATTTATGCAATGCAGAGGTTAAGTCTATAGAGATAAAGGTGCAGCAAGCGGGATACAGATGGTCTACCCTGACATTGGGTTTTATATAAATCATGTCAAGTTCTTAACAATAGATTTTTGCCATGTCATGGCCATCTGGCCTCATCTTGGTCCTTAGGGATTTAGGTACGTGCCACATTTACTGGTGGTTACACAACTTTCCTGGCATCACTTTTCCACTGGTTCCCACCATGTAAAGTTTGGTTTGGCACGCTATGACCGTGTCTGCCGTGCCAGCAAGGTCTCTGCACGTGCACTCAGGCGGTGTCACTTCTAGCGTAAACCACCGGACGTGCGCTAATCTGGTGATGACCACCTGGGTCCCTTGGTACACGTTTCATTTGATGGAGACATTTGTCATTTCCTAACACTCCACTAACATTTGTATACTATAATCTATTTTTTTGGTCATATACATTTTTCGGGCGATTCTAAGAAAAAAATAATAACGATATAGATAAATTGGTAATGATTTATCGATATCAGTCAAATTTTGTACAATTTCTTTTTTATTTGCCTATTTTTATTTGCCTATCTGTAGTTTAGAACACCGATTAAAGCTTTCTATGTCCATGAGTTTATACAAAAAACGATGGCGCTTGCACAAAAACGAATTTCACCCACTGTTTTACACCTGTAAACCTGTAATCAATAAAGCTGATTCTGATTAAGTGCACTGCTATCTAAACACAGGCTCATAACTTGCAGACGTGTTAGTTTGTGGGAGAAAACTACCAGCCAGGGCAGTTCTGCTTGTTGTTTTTAGTTATGTGTGTTGCTGTTTCTTTATTAGATGCCAAAAATAAATAAACATATATAATCAGTTTTTGATCAACCACTGAAAAACCATAATCGGTCGATCACTAGGTAATCTGTTTAGTTGAGGTTGCAAGAGAGTGTCTGTGTGTGTGTGTGTGTGTGTGTGTGTGGGGGGGGGGGGGGGGGGGGATTATTGAGGCTACCTGTGGCGTGGGTTCAGGTTTGAACCACTGTTTAATTCTCTTGATTCTCTCCTGCTGGTGCAGCGGGACATACGCCATAGCCACAGACACAACCACCACTATGATCACACCAAACCCTGCTGCGATTATCGTACCCAGCTTCAGCTTTTCATCTACAAAAAAATCACACAAACACACACATATTATACACACGCATTCACACATGAACAATACAGGCATGGACACCTGCATGTGCAGTATGCAAGTGGACATACACACCCAAAACTGCACGCACTCACGAACGCAAGTGTAGCGAGACAGGAAACAGGGAAAGAGAGTCGGGGGGTGACATGCAGTAAAGGTCCGCACTGGCCTGGGAATGGAACCGAGACAAGCTGTCAGGCATCAGAGTTATAGAGTTAGACAGAGTTAGCCTTATCTGAGGCTTTTAAATGAATACTGTGGGTCATGCAATATTGAAGCAAAGATTGTAGTACAGGGGTTCCCAAACAAAGGGTCAGGACCCATTTTATGGGTTGTGAGTAAAAACCTTTTTTTCTTTTTAGGAAAAAAAAAAAAAAAAAGAATTGTCCCGGCCGGCACGTGTCGTCTCTCAACGTGAAAATACTTGTCCGTTGTATCAATGCCCGAGTAAACAATCTAGATGCTCATCGCTCACGCTATTAGCACCGAGAGCTGCAGCCGGTAGCAAAGTCTACCAGGGGACTGGCCACTGGTTGGTATCGTGATAACAGAGTACATCCCATAGCCGTGATAGCAGACCCTGTGGCCGCGCATGCGCAGTAACGGCAAATGCGGTCGAGGAGTTAAACAGTTTCCAAAAAACCCTAATAAACAGCTTGAATTTGGGCAAAGTGAAAAACTGTCTTCCTCACGATCTGAATAATGCTAATGGTCAATGCCGTGTGCAAGTTGAGATCAATTGCGCAAGCCAGTGAGGAGAGAAATGCGGAACAGAGAGTGAGTGACTTCCCTTAATTTTATATACACACAAAATTGAAGATCGGCTATTTTCACTATTTTTTAAATAGTATACATTTATCATGTTGTTTTGGGTGAAAACGTTGGAAACACCTGGTGTAGTACGACTACCGTCTGTTGGTTTGAGAATCATCTGTCAGCGAGGTCTCTGCACGTGCACTTCACGGTGTCACTAGTAGTGCATCAAAGTGCTCTTATCCATCACAATTCACTATTGTGATATATTGCTCTGCATCTATACTAAACAAGGCTCAGCTACAACTTGCTTTTAACACCGTACCATGTGTGATTTGAAACATGTTTTGAATGTTGACAAAACATGTTTTCAAAATGCTAAATGTTACTCTGTCCAAACAGACTGGATGCCTCAGGAACTGAAGTGAAAAGAAAGTCACTTTTATGACTACAACTTGACACAAGTTCTTATATTAGTTCAATCAGTGACATGAGTTAAACCAGCCACTGTCTGTAACATCACTTTGTAAGTACTTCACCACTAGGAATCATGGTCAAAGTTTAACTAGGACCAGAAATACTATCTATATAAATACTATCTATCTCAGAGGAGGACATTTAGGTATGAAGCTCCCTACAAACACTTTCATACACGAATTGGGAGTTCTCTTTTGACAATCTTGCAACACTGTAGCCTGGGACCAGACGAATCTGCGAGTGCAAAAAAAAAAATTGCACTGCGATTTGGGTCTGGCACCACTAGACACCAATAGAGAATCCATTTCCTGCTCCAGAAGACTTGGGCAACCAATCAGGGGCCAGTAAAAAAAAACGTCCTCATGGAAGCACCAGACTCATATCCACGCAGTGATATAGTCTAGCTACACCAGGCTAGCAACACTGAGCTATAAAATGGAAATCATTGTGCAATCAATTGTCTGGGTACAGGCCTGCACTAGAAACAGGAATGTGTTGTTAGTGTTATCATGCAACATATCTAAACATCAAGAAAGGAACTGGCTACTTAGAACAGCTTTGCTTCTCTGCAACGCTTGATAAATATAGGCCTTGTACAGCTTTAGATGTTTTGTTTTTGTATTTCTCATTGACCTGTATATTTCCATGACATGGACCTTGTTTCATCAATTTCCATGACCGTCTGTGATAGATTAAATATATTCAATTATTTTCACATGAGAACCCTGTTCAATAAGAAAAAGGAAGCTCTATGTGTCAATTTCAAGGATTAAAGAAATTATTTAAGTTGCGCTTGTACAATGATAATGTATTTATTTGTATCTGATTCCATGCCCTAAACTTTACTTGTATGCATTTTTATCTGCACTGTTAAAAAATTACCTTTTCACCCCAATTAACTTGTTATGCCAATTCCCTATGTATTCTGTGCCTTGTCACTGCCTGTTCGAAGCATGTTGGATCTTAGATATAACTCAAAAAGCCATTTTTCAAAAAAGAAAAGAAAAAAGAAAAATACTGATTCCATTATCTTAACATTAGAAACTCAAACAATATAATAACAGGAAGAAATTGAATTTTGGAATAACAATCAAACGGATATCATATGGCTTTAATCTGAGCTTACCTGACTCTGGTATGAGCATGCACCTTGGACAGCTGGGAGGACCAACCACCTTGTCGTATAAGACAATCTGGACATACACACAGTATCTCTGTCCCTCATCCAGCTCTTTGATACTCACTGAAGATCTGGAGTCTGGAACATGTATTTTATATTCCTGTATGGACAGTATATAAACATTAGATCCAATACAATCCAATCCAATCCACTTTATTTATAGAGCACATTTAAAACAACAGTGTTGAACCAAAGTGCTTTACACTCAGTAACACAGAAATACTAAAAATATACAAGAACAAAACAATACACAATAAACAGGACAACATATAGACAAAACGCCTAGTGGAAACAGCAACTCTCAATCTGAATTTTCGAACGCCAAGGAGTACAAGTGAGTTTTCAAACGTGATTTAAAGGGTTTGAGATGCTCTAACATGGGGTGGAAGCTCGTTCCACGGTTTGGGCACATTAGATCCTGTAATTGACTTTGATTTTACACATTTAGACATTTAAGACATTATCCAAACCAACTTGCATAATAATGCAAGCAACCATAATCAGTGTTTTGTTTCCATACATAGAATTTATTTGGGAAGCCTGCCCAGACAGATTTCTATATATTTTTTTATATTTTATATCGGTTCGGTATTACATATTACATTGATCTGAGGACTTACGTGGACTGGTGTGCTACGTTTGTCAGCAATTACTTTCAAAACCAACTGAAAACCAACCATTTGATTTTACGTTACTAAACATTTGACTGCAGTGTACACAGGATCAACTGTAATTTTAATTTACAGTATATATACATCAGATAGTGTAACTCAGAGGGACGGTTGAGTTGTAGTTGGCTACTTGTCTTTGGCTAGTTCTGGTGTATGTTAGCTTAACCATGGGGTAACGTAAAGATTTTAAACTGTAAGAATTAAATGCATCAAAGTCTTGATACAACTATGAAATTGAGGGTGTATTTATTTGGTTTAAATTGGTCTTACTGACTGTAGATTTACTACAGTGCTACTCGGCTGTTGCCTAAACAACAATTATTAGACCTGGCAGTATAAGGGACTGTGGGGAGCTGCCAGCACCTCTCTGGAGCGCTACTTTTCCAAAGCCAAGCATCGCATTTCAGCACTCTTGGCGTCTATCGTTTTTTGGAAGAGCATCCAGCATGCTTCAACCTGAACATAGTTTTGTCACGCCAATTTTGATCCTTCTGGCTTTGTCTGACAAACCGGTCATTTACAAACCAACTTGGAATAATTACTACAGCCATTACTACATTAGTACAACAAGTAAAGAAACCATGAAGTCCATGTTTACCGTTGTTTCAGCTAAGTTATTTGTGCTAGTAATGCAGATGACAAGACGTTCGACAACACTAACGGTTGATCAATTCAAACGTTCCGGGCATCAATAAACACTCACTGGACATGATATCCAATGCGCTCCTCTGCTCATAAAATGATTTCTGTGCAAACAACCCCTAAGGTAAAGGTAAGAATGATCTTTTGAATAAAGCTGTGAGGTGTCTCACCTGTAATGGCTGAACTTCCAGACCATAATAAACCCTGTATGCAGCAAATTTGTGGTTCCACATCAGTCTGTGGTTACTGCTCAGAGTTACAGACAGGATGCCCGGCCTAGCAATTAAACCTACAGATGGGCCACAGGAGTCACCTGGAGAGAGTATAAGGAGTATAAGGACAGTACAATTAATTGAGAAAGTTATATAACACACACACACACACACACACACACACACACACACACACACACACACACACACACACACACACACACACACACACACACACACACACACACACACACACACACACACACACAAATACCTAGTCTAGTGCAGGCCTCAACAGGTGTAGAGGTCAGGTTGTGTGTGTGTGCTTGGACCCTCAGCTCCACACAGCCATACTTTGCTGCTTTCTGGGTTCTTGTAACATCACAGGAAGTCAGTGCTGTCTCAACACAGGACTGGACATCCTTCCATGTTTCAGAGTCAGACTTAGAACTGAGAATGAAAAACAAACAGCAATCATGAATAAATACATTTAAATAAACTAAGAATAACACGATTCACTCACAGGAGTAAAAATGCACCAGCTCAGTGGCCTTGTGGTTAGAGTGTCCGCCCAGATATTGACATACCACAGATTATAAAAATGGTTCCTAATGCCTCCCTGTTTGGCATTAAGGGCTGGATTGGGGTTAATTCCCTGCGACATACTAGCATCATGTCCAGGAGGTGTACTTAGTTACATGGCTGGGGGATGTACTTAAACATCACACTACAGAAACAAGAGATAGACTCCTGCAAGTGACTCCCGTCATGCGACGGAGCATAAATGTGCCAATATTGTGTCCCTGTGTATTTCAATATATTACAACACGGCACTAACACTAGAGTTTGTGGTTCCATGTACTGTAGCGTTCGCGGCCCACCCCACCCAACAGTGTAGGTGACATTGATATGTCGATGTACCTGCTCCGGTATTGAACAGTGTAGGTGACATGATTGTGTTGATGTGCAGGAGTCCACGTCAGTAAGGAGTTGTTAACATAGACATCTTGCAGTGACAACAGCTCCTCTGAATGTACTGGGAGACAAGGGCAAACATCAATCAGTCAGACAGCATTTGTTATTCTATTAAAGCACATTAGGTGCTATTTTACATTAGAGGTTATAGATATAAGATAGTACACACACACACACACACACACACACACACACACACACACACACACACACACACACACACGTCATGAAGAAAAACAGATGATGTGGGCTGGGAACAAATGTATTGTTAAAAGGCCAAGCGCTTTAACAATAACGTTTTTTTTCCTTGGATCCTCCTCTTTTAAACTCAAGCTACTGCTGGTTTACTTTATCCCTAGAATGGCTGCGATATTACATTACTTTCAAGTATTACACATGTATTACACGTGTATTACACATGTATTACATGAAATAACAGCCATCCTAGCCAGAGCTGCACTGCAGCTGGCTGTAAAAAAAACAACTTTCTGAAAGTGACGAAGCTTTTGAGCTAATAGCTTAGCTAACTAGCATTAAGCTACCCAACCATAACACACAGTAACAGTTGTTCAAAACGAAACAATAGTAAAACTTTACCTCGAGCCGTAATAACACAACTCCACAGCAAAACGTACAACATGATGTGAAGTATTATTCATCTCAGACGGTGCAGGAAGCAGATGAGCATTACAATTAAGCACCATAAAGATTAAACTTAACTATATTATCCTCTTTGTGAGGTTATCTCACAAAGACAAATAAACTGGATATTAGTCATAGCTGTGAGTTCCCGAAAATGATGCATTGCTTTCGACACTCCCATGACTTCCGTTATGTCCCAATCCCACTGTTCTTCTTGGAGGTTTATGGGGGTTGGTAGTATAGTCGTTGCATTACTGCCACCTTCTGTTTAACTTGGATCACTTAAAGTAGTTCATGTAGCATCACAATCATTTTAACCACTGTATATTTCTGTAATACTGTAGCCTACTTTTCATTGGTTCAATATTTATAAAACCCACAGACACAACTTAACCACTTCAACTTTCACCTAAATCTTTTAATCCAAAATAGCACAAAAAGAAATGCTGATTTGCAAGCTTACAGCAGTGCTTTGTGAGCTTGTAGATTGGTTACCGGTATTTTTGTTTGGGCATTAATTTATGAAAAAATATATCTTTTGTAGGGCATTCATTTACAAAAAAATATGGAGATAGCCCACAAGGTTTCTTATGCTTATGTTTGTTATGTGTATGTTATGCTCCCATCCTCTTTGCCACCCAAAGCTTGAATCCTGGATACAACATGGTTGCAGAAACCCCTTCCTAGGATGGGTATTATTATGCTCCGTCAGGGGTTATGTCCAATCATTTGCCATGAGCCATTTCCTTGTCATCTCTAATGGCATTTCTCCTGTCTGAACCGCCAGTGCACATAATGAGAGATGTCCAGACAGCACCACAGCCAACTAACATCATATCTTCCTCATTTCTTTCCATAGTGAAGAATACCGTCTTCCTTGTCAATAGAAAATGTAAAACCCCATTATAGTGCGGTACGAGGTGTACTCCCGTAAGATTTTTTTTGCAGATCTTGGTTCTATAGAGTCCCAACCATGAGAAATTGATGGGGTTCACATTTTTTGGACCCCCACACCCTTTCTGGGGGTCATCTATTTTGGGACCTCCCAGAACAGTACGCCAGCCAGTTAAAGTCAGATTTTCATAATATTAGAGTTGTTTTGTATGTTTTAAAACATTCTGAGTTGATTTCTTACACTTTTAAAGTAGAAGGATATTTTCTGACTTTTGGTTGGAGTCTTTCCTCACCTGGAACACTGACCCCCATCTCAGTACTCATTACATTCCTCGCTCTGCTCCTGCTCCAGAACAATGTCAAATAGATCATAATTGAAACACAAAAGTTTTTGTAGCTGGGCTCTGAAAACAAAAAATAATAGCTAATAGTCCATCTGATGCTCCCATGTGTTCAATACTAAACCTAAATAGCTGTTTCCTTTTTTGTTGATTTGTATTGAAGGAGCAGACGACCTGGTGTCCTAGAACAATTTTGGCTTGGTTGCCCAGAGTCTCCATTAGGGCAAATTGCATAATCCATCCAAGATGGCCACTGAACACTATGGTGCACTGCAAATTTATTTTACAGTATGTCTCCCATCCAAAGTATGTGACATCAGCCGACTCATCAGGTGAAGCTAGGTGGTCTTCCCCTTTCCACAGCATCACTTGTAAATGAGCCGTCAACACGTTGATAGGACAAGTGTACTGCACATGGCCAGCTCATCATGTGCTACATGAGAGAGAAGGTGACAGGTTAATTTCACCTTCTTTCTCTGCACATTCAAGAGCAGTATCCAGGTACTGGTATGTGTTCAACTGTCTTTGGCTCAATTGGCAGAAACCACTTCAAGAGTGCTGCTGATAGGGCCCTCACGCCTGTCCCCCCCCCCCCCTATATGCTGCAACCACATGCATTTCCACTGCTGACCCCTGCATCAGTTTTGGGATGCAGCAGAGGAATGACTGTATGATATGCATTCCATTGTTGGGATGCATGATTACATTATAGAGCTGCACCGGCTAGTTCCAGCATACCTGCTTGGTTACATGTCATAGGTGAAGTGAACCCATGTTATTTCCATGTCAGCGAGTGACCCTAACAGATAGGGCCTATCTGTTGTCTGCTGGGATGAGAGAGTGCAAGATAGACCTTGACCTAACCTTTAGCATATGAGTTGACCTGCAATTGAAAATATAACACCAGAAATGGATTCTACACACATGAAAACCCCCCCCCCCCCCAAAATGATATTTACGCATCATTCTAGGACAAGCGGTTCAAGAGATACATTTTTGCCATGGCGTTCAGTGGCCATCTTGGATTATGCAATTTGCCCAAATGGCAACTTTGGGCAACCAAATTGTTCTAGGACACCATATGAATACAAATCAACAAAAACTTCATAGGAAACAACTATTTAGGTTTAGTATTGAACACATGAAAGTGTCCAATGGACTCTTAGCTATTATACATTTTAATTTTCAGAGCCCAGCTACAAAAACTTTTGTGCTTCAATTATGATATAATTTGACATTGTTCTGGAGCAGGAGCAGAGCGAGGAATGTAATGAGTACTGAGATAGGCACAGGGGTCAGTCCGGGGTGTCCCAGGTGAGGAAAGACCCCAACCAAAAGTCAGAAAAGATTCTTCTGGCTACCTTAAAATTGTAAGAAATCAACTCAGAATGTTTTAAAACATACAAAACAACTGTAATATTATGAAAATAGGACTGGCTGGCGTACTGTTCTGGGAGGTCCAAAAATAGATGACCCCCCAGATTCTCACGATCATTTTTTTTAGACCCCCCTGTGTGGGCGTGGGGGTCAATTTTAGCACAAAAATCTCATGGGAGTAGTTTTTTTTACACCTCGTACCGCACTATTTATACCTCCAATGCTTTACCCCCACATTCCTCCCTCTCTTATTCAGAGTCCCATCATCCGCATACAGGGATTTCCCCATATCTGGTCCTATTCTAGAGAACATATCGCTAACATAATAGTAAATAATAAAGGTAGTCCTTTATTATTCACTATTATGGTTAGCGATATGTTCAATATCTGATCTACAAGCTCATAATGCGTCGCAATGCGACGTGTTGTGAGCTCGTAGATTTACAATTTTTTGGAAACTGTTGGAAAATACAGTTACATGCTGGGGCAAGTTTCACACTTGTCAACCTGGTAGGTTAACTTCCTCCTCTGCAGTCAGAAGGTCATTGGACAGTGGTCAGTGACAGAGAGTTCAGAGGTCGTCTGCTCCTTCAATCCTGGTAGAAAACAGCCAGCAGATTGTTGGGGTGTTCTAGGATCTTTGAACCGCATCCAGCACCATTTAGATCTTATAGGACAGTGTTTCCCAAACAATGGGTCAGGACCATTTTTAGGTCACCCGACCATTTTTTATGGGTCACGAGTAATATCCATTTTCTTTTACGTTTCCTATATTTAAAAAAATATATATATATACATAATTTCAAAACTTGAACGTGAAAATAGCCGATCTACAAGCTCACAACGTGGTGCGATGCGTTGTGAACTTGTAGATCAGTTAGGGCTCAAGTGATTAATTCATGATGTACTTTTGCAAGTTTGGGAGCTGGGGAGACACCACATTTCTATTTTGGGTCACAAGCTAAAACGTTTGGGAAACACTGTTCTAGGAGCTTGGACCCGGGTCCAGCACTATTTAGAAGTTCTGGGAGCTTGGACCCTGATCCAGCAGCGTCTGAGTGCAACCTCTGGAATGTTTTGTGGACGTGTGGGTTGTTGTCGTTGTTCCGTCCGCTGTCCTCCCCAGACTCAATGCCTGAATCCTGACGTGAATCCTGACAGTTCACTTCGTCTCCTCCTCTTCCTCCACTGACCTCCACCGGCACCATAACCTCCTCTTCCACTTTCCCGTCCATCTCCCGATCCAACATCTCCATAGCAACCACATTCACAAAGACGCAGTCTGTTGCCTGTGGCTCCAGCAGGAGAGGGTAGGATATGGGAGGCTCCTGTGTGCACCAGAAGATAGGGAAATAAATATTCATCATGCAGTGGAGGAAATGTTGCATTGTGGTCATTTGCGTAAAGTAGATATTGAATGTCCAAAACCGTTCCTTTTTTATTATAAAAAAAAAAAACATTTTAAAATAGTGAAAATAGCCGATCTACAAGCTTGCCATGTGACGTGTTGTGAGCTTGTAGATCAGCTATATATTGTCTTACAGCTGTAAGACACTCTTGATGAAGGTTCAGTGGGACCGAAACATCTGCCAATTTAAATAAAAGCAGAGGCTGCTGAGCAAGAGCAGTGTGCAGGATTTTCTGTTCATGAAAATCATGTTCATGTTTGCTTCAGCATAATTAGAGCGGTAAAAATCTGGATCACATCGGCTACATCATTTCTGTCAAAAAAGTCAAATAATGCCCGATATATTGGAGAAACTGAAATTTAAGTAGGATATAATCCTTCAGTGCAAGAATACAGCTGACAAAGTGTAACCCACCTGAGATATAACCATATCAACACTGCCAGTCACTGTTGTACTGTACTTTACCCAAGGGGAATTACTTGGAAAAACCTGTGGGATAACAGCAAGACAAATTAAGTATGTGTGGTGAAGACTTGCACTTTATTAAGCATAAGCAATGCTGTGCTTGCATGTACAGATTCTAAACTGAATGAACAAGCCTTTAAATAAGCTTCAGTTCCTGCACTACCAACAATTCAAGGAGCCAAGGAGGAACAAATAATAGCCTAATAATGTGACCATTATGATGTTCATTGAAAATGTTAATAAGTATTGTTCTTTAATTAACCAGTACTATAGAGAGACACCAGAAAGAAAATATAGAGACAAGATACAGACCAAGGCCTGGATTTAAACTCTCTCTCTCTCACACACACACACACACACACACACACACTCTCTCTCTCACACACACGCACGTGCACGGCACGCACACACTCTCTCACACACACATGCACACAGTGTATTACCAGTAAGCTGCTGGGCGTTGCATAGTGAAGACAGAGTTTCTTCTTCTGTTTGTAGCACAGATACACTAGGCCAGTCATCAGGACTACAACTCCCAGGACCAGCAGCACAGGGAGCATCGTCTGCCACAGCAGAATGGTGCCTGAGGAGGGACAAACAAAACAGATATCAGAGTGCAGTGATACAGAAGTCAAATACAAAAAATCAACCCAGCGATCTCCAGAGTCTCCAACCAGAAACTCCAACTATCCCCGAGCTCCAGGATTCGACACTTCGTTGATCTTCAAAACTATTTATCTACAAGACAGACTCAACATTCCAGACCCCCGACTATCTCCCGGCAGGAGAGTTTCGGTACGAAAACCTCTCTGCTGTCAACTCCTCCTACTCCTGTGGTTCTTTAAATAGGGTTCGGGAACCCCCAGAGGTCCTTAAGGGGGTCCCCAGCTAAATGATTGATAATTAGGAACCAAATGGACACTTATACAGTACGTCTGTAACTCAGAGTGTACACATGGAACCAAATGAACCAATGGTTCCATGTGTACACTCTCTGAGTTATGTGGGTCCGTGGCCCCCAAACTGGGTGTCCCAGTTTGAGAACCACTGTCCTACACAACCTGGGGTCGTTTGACACACACAGCAGAGCAGGCAGACACACACACACACACACAGACCTACCAAGAGTGGTGACACACTGAGGTTGTGTGTAGGGACTGCACTTCCCATAACCTTCACTGTAGGCCTGGACCTGAAGGCAGTACTCTGTTCTCGCCTCCAGAGACACCAAGTAATGTGTAGCTTCAAATTCCTTCACATGTTGCTGTGTCGCACACACACGCACACACACACACACACACACACACACACACACACACACACACACACACACACACACACACACACACACACACACACACACACACACACACACAATATATATTTCATAGTATGACTAATAGCTAAAATAGCCACAGGCAATATCTGCCTATAATGGCATAGCCATAATAGGGACGCCAGGTTGTTAGCTGACAGTCAATAGGAGTATTTTAAACTCATAAACATAACAAGCAAAATGTGCACAAAGTGAAGTCGTGTCCCTGGTTGGACAGCAGAAGGCAGCGTTTAGCAGCTTATTGAGGGAAGGCTTTCTAACCTGACAGTCAAACTGTTTAGTTCATGTCTGTGTGGGAATAGTTGTGTTGTTGGTCCAATAGCAGTAGTTTTGGTTTCCATTAATGTGACATCATATGAATATATCTCTGCTGAGAAATGCCACCTTAAGGATTATAGGTTGGTAACATTCTTTGTTCTTGAGAGTTATTATTATTATTTTTCCATAAATGTCTATTCTATTCTACAGTATGTGTTTTTGTGAATCTTTCCTAGTTCCTAGTTTCATTCATAGCTTTGTCTCACCTGTGCGCGTGTGTGTGTGTGTGTGTGTGTGTGTGTGTGTGTGTGTGTGTGTGTGTGTGTGTGTGTGTGTGTGTGTGTGTGTGTGTGTGTGTGTGTGTGTGTGTGTGTGTGTGTGTGTGTGTGTGTGTGTGTGTATGTATTCTCACCTCCTGAGGTGTGTCTGACCTCCAGTATTTAAGCCTGAAAGCCACTGTATCGAGGAAGAAACTCATCGGTTTCATTTCGTGGTCCGCCATTGGCTCCCTGAAGCTCATAGTAACCGTGGCGACGCCCGGCTCCACCCTCACCTGGGACGGCGGGCCAAGCTCCGCTGTAACCAGGGTAACATGACAGTGTTGTCACCGATACATGACAATTAGCGAGTTGAAGTTCTAATGAAGGTTACCCACCCAGTCATGTTTCTACCATTTACGCAATATTGCAAAAATCAAACCAATCCTTACGTCTCAAGACCTGGAAAAAATCAACCTTTGTCTCTTCCTGTCTTGACTACTGTAACAGACTCTATACTACCCAGAGCCGTTCCTCTATTAATCGACTACAACTAGCACAGAATGCCGCTGCCAGAATTCTCACCAACACCAATTGTAGAGCACATACACAAACACCGGTGTTGGCTGCACTTCACTGGCTGCCCATGAAGTCCAGAATTGATTTTAAAATCCTTTTAATAACCTATAAAGCATTACATGGGCTGGCCCCACTTTATATCACAGACTTACTGCACTCAAAGCCCAATGTGAGATCTCTCAGGTCCTCTGACAAAGGCCTTCTAGAAATACCCACAACCAAACTTAAAACTAAGGGTGATCGGGCCTTTGCAGTGGTTGCTCCTGCACTGTGGAACGCTCTACCCTTGGCGACAAAAAATGCTGAGTCAGTTGACGGTTTCAAGAACTTGTTAAAACACATTTGTTTCGTAAGCATTTTGTCTTATGAAGTTTTTTCTTGACCCACTTGTGCAGGTCAATGTTTCTGCTTTACTTCTTGTTGTGCTATTGCTCTTGTGCCTTGTTTTTACTTGATTGTTTATATTGTTGTTCATTGTACAGCAATGTTGTAAGTGTAACATTGTTTCGAAAGGTGCTTTATAAATAAAATGTACTTACTTACTTACTAATACATTACCTAAGAGTGGAATGTAATAATAGTGCGTCTGTGACATCATGCATGTTTGTTATTGAGTGAACTATTAAGCGTGATTTATAGGCTACTTCCTGAAAATAGCCGATATAATCTCACAACACGTCGCAGATGCAATGCATTGAGAGCTTGTAGATTGGCTATTTTTGGCAGCACTGTAGACAATGCTTCGCATCGTGATACGTTGTGAGCTTGTATAGAATAACGTAAGAGAGGGCATAAAATCAAGGTACTTTAATCATGTCTACAACATTTTAAAAGCCAATATGTTTCATCAGGGGATCTCCCCTCTTTTTCAAGTTTTGATTCCCGTTTTTAACTCAACTTTTTTCTCCATTGAGCACCTGGTTGATCTCTCTCTTGATATGCTTGTATTATTCCAATTAACAGCACATTCTTTTACAGTCGCTACTCTTTTTGATGTGGGATACCGACCGATGGCGGATGGGCATTGCACTAATGAGGACTGTGACCTTCAGAACTACTGAACACTGAAAGGAGTACTAGTGTCCTTATCTGGTCTTGGGAGGAGGAGGAGATAAAGCCAGTTTCAGAGGACTGAAGGCACAGTACACGTACAAAAATGAAGAAAGAGGTTGCGCAGCTCGTAGCCACGATGTAAAAAATATATTTTAATGGGAAACCAACGTTTCGACCTGACACAGAGGTCTTCTTCAGGGAATGACACGTACAAACACAAAACACACTGTAACATCAGCTGGAGATGTTCTCACATCCAATGTTTGATATCGAAGCCAATATTTAGAACCAATAATTGACTTAATCTTGCTCATGTAGGTTAATAGAATAATAGAGAAGCAGTGTTTTCTATTTTCCGATTGTATAATCGACTAAATTGATTAGTCTGATTAACCAATTAAGCCTGTAAAAAATAAAAACAAATAGCCGATCTACAAGCTCACAAGATCAGCCATTTTCACTTAAAAAACTAAAAAATAATTCAAGCAAATGTTTGAAATTTGTGTTTTGTCTTCCATGGCGAAATCACTTTAAACGTTGTTTGGTGTTTGGAGAGATGACACTGGCAAGAGGTTTGAAAGATTTTTTTCTTTTATAAAGACCAGTTTCCAGTCAACTCCCCGTCAGTTTTTCTTACTTAGACGAAAACACATGTCACCAAAATGACTCCCTCAGTCCCTCTGTCTCCATCTAAGCTTTCCTATAGTCTATCTCCTACACTGTCTCCCAGTCAGCTTTCCTACTGTCTGTCTCGCATATATTATTTTATTATTTCTCACCATTCTCATCAGGACAGAATGAGTCGTTCAGCAAGATCCAGTTGGACAGTTGACCTCTGCCCTCTGCCCTGACCCGCAGGACATACGACCCCCAGTAATCCAGGTAGGGTGAGAGGTCACACCAAGTCTCTGACTGGCCGCTGCACTGGCTGATATAGGACTCTTCTTCATTCTGTTGGTGATCCCTGAGACAGACAGACAGAGAGACAGAGATCAAACATACAGAAACACACATGATGTACAGTATTACTTAAAACAATGTATAACCAGGAGAAAGACTGCGAAAGAAACAGAGACGGAGAGAGAGATGGAGAGAGATACAGAGACACAGAAAGAGAGAGAAAGAGAGAGACAGAGATAAATACGGAGAGAAAGATAGAAACAGATGGAGAGCGAGACAGTGAGACAGAGACAAAGAGAAACAGATAGAGAGAGATGGAGGGACAGACAGGGGGATGAAGCGAAAGAGGGACAAAGAAGGGAAAGATAGAGGGACAGAGAGAAACAGCCAAGTAGAGGGAGGTAGGCGGGTGCAGTTATGAAAAAAAAGCACCTTACCCAAAACAAATTGCAACAAAACGTTTTTCAACAGTTTTTTGTAGTATTAGGTGTCCTTAATAACATACTAAAAGTTTACCAAAGTTTGATCACTGGAAAGGTGTTATTTCCAAGATGGCGTCCAAAATGGCGAAAAAATCTTTAAAATAACCTAACTCCTTCATTATTTATCCTAGACAAGTACTTTTTGTGTCTAACCCTATGTTTTGGGGGCATAGAAATCCACAGGACTTGTCCAAATTGCAGAGATACATTTAGATAATTGTGAAATCCAATATTTAGTTTTTGACTATCAAAGCCCTCTGAAATGTTCACCCGTTTCAACTAGTTATATTTGTTTTACTGGAACAAGGCTTCAAGATATCCTCAAAACACAACAAAACAATAGGGATAGGGTTAGGTTTTTCAGTCATTCAGAAGGTGGCAGAGAAAGAGAATATTGTCAGTTGATATAGTATTGCTTGCGATATTGAAACATTTTGGATAGCTCTGCGGATCAAATGTGAATCAAACTGTCATCTTGTAGACACAAGATTTTGAAAAACTTTTTTAACATTAGGAAGGCAATCAGTGTGAGTGTGTAAAGAGGGGTGGCTACGGAGGTTAGTGCAGAGCTGTCGGAACCCATTTCTCTACTGGGTGCCTAGGCAGAGGGGAGTATGGGGGTGGGGTTGTGTGAGGAGGTAAAATGGGGTCTGGTGTAGAGTTTAGTGGGCCTAGGGTTCCCCTCAGGTGGGTACAGGGGAGTATGGGGAGTGGGGGTCACTGGATTGCTCCCTGGGCACTTGGAGCACAGAAGAGAAAGCTATAGGAGCCAAGGAGACCCTGAGCTTCTCCTCTCCCCCATGTCCGAGGTGCAAAACCTTCAACAGTTGGCTCAGACATGTCCCATTAGAGCTGTAGTGGGGCACTTGGGAGCTCAGGACGAGTGCTCATAGGCAGCTAAAGAGAATGGGGCTTGTCAGCCCCTGATGCACGTTGTGCATCGCGATAGCCAAATTCCAATTTTCAAGTGTCCATCCTCAAGTCCTCCACTCCCGCCTAAGCCCTGCCTCCGAGCGAGGAGGCAAGGAGCGTCATTTTGAAGTGACAGCAATTATGACGTGTCACACAGTTGGATTGCTGGACTATTCCAGAGCTCGGAGGGTTGTCATGTGGAGGAGGAGAAATGATACGCCACGCATTTCAACAAAGACAGTTCCCCAAACGATACATGAAAGATACACTTGTATCTTTGCCAGATTTCACTCCAAGTGGCTTAGGGAGCCTGCGCTCACCTCACGCTGTAGGACAGAGTGAGGAGGAGGCAGAAATGAATCCTATGCGTTAGGCTAAGAAGAGTATCCCTATGTCGCCTGGCTCACTGGATAGTCCCACTGGTCCCAAGTGGACCTCCATGCTGGCTCCTATGCCCGAGATGGGCACTCGTGAGTGGGCATAGTTAGTGAGGAGGGACCCCCCCACCCCCATAGTTGTGGTTGTAATACCTCCACGTGGTGCATGACTGTGTGTCAGGCAGTCAGGGGTGTCCCTACAGTATGTCTGACTGGCTCACAGGAGAGTCGGTGTCTGGTTGGTGGCTGACCATTAATATTCCCAGGGGCCCCCAGTGACTTATCATTATGGCTCAGAGCGTCCGCTCCCCTCAAATCAATTTTTAAAGTTAAAATTATCCAGAAAAAAAGATCAAAGTTCAAGGTTATTGCCAGCAGTACCAATCACAAAATAAAAGACATGTGAAATTAATTTTGCACTAAAACCCCACACAACTACTACAATCTCAGGAATAAGATGTCTGTGACAAGCAAATCTGAACCCTATCCGGCCACACTCTTCTACCACCCCTACCCAAGACAGTAGACACTAAATGTTGTGATAGCTTTACATTACATTACATTACAGTCATTTAGCAGACGCTTTTATCCAAAGCGACTTACAATAAGTGTATTCAACATAGGTAGGGAACGAAAACTACTAATCACCAGAAGTTTTAAGTACATTTCCTGCAAAAACGAGCAACCAAGAGTATACCTAGCGCTAAGGTAAAAGTGCAATATATCAGCTACCTACTTTCTTAAACAGATGAGACAAAAATGGCAAAATCAAGTGGGCACGAGCTAAAACAAATAAGTGTATCGACTAAACAAGATCCAATAAAACAATACAAAAATAAAACAAGAGTTTTATATAGCTCTGTGCTGACTTGCACATCCTCTCCAGGCCCATAAGGGGCCATTTCTCCACTGTAATATTTGAGAATTTGGCCAATTTGCCATTAAAAAGGTCTTAAGAGTCATTAAATTGTAACTTTAGAAAGGTGCAGATACCCTGTACATTTATACTGCATGTTGGTTTGTTTACTGTTGAGTGAGACCCCCAGTTTAGGAACCACTGCCCTAGAGGACCAGGATTATTATTTCATTTCACCTTTACAAACAAAATAGTGAAGAAACTTCTCGGTAAGGAATTTCTTCCAAGAATTGTGTAACATTCCCAGTTTATCACTTACAGCCATGTTTTTACAAATGTCACAGTACCACCCAGTAATGATGAATTTATTCCTTTTTGGTATGAAAAGAAATCTCCTGAAAGCTTCAACAGAATGTGAATTACCAATTCACTAATCCTGGACATTATGTAGAAAAGGGAGAAATGTCCAATTACATTGTTATATATGTGCTTATAACCATGCTTATAACCAATTCCTTTATAATTGAACTTGTAATCACTTGACTATAATTTATATATGCTAATTAGATTTCAAGATTACCAAAACATGGGGTTAGGCACCAACATTACTTGTCTAGGATGAATAATGAAGGAGTAATGGTCTTTTTAAGGAACTGGCGGCGGCCATCTTGAAAATGTTACCTTTCTAGTGGTCCGATTTTGGTAAACTTTTGATATGTTATTAAGTACACCTAATACTACAATAATCCATTGAAAAACCTTTTGTTGCAATTTGTTTTGGGTCAAACCATAACTGCACCCGCCTAAGGGGAAGATCGGGTGAGAGCCACAGAGAAAGATATAGAAGAGTGAGAATTAGAGTGTCAGAAAGGGTGTGTGTGTGTGTGTGTGTGTGTGTGTGTGTGTGTGTGTGTGTGTGTGTGTGTGTGTGTGTGTGTGTGTGTACTCACAGTGTGGACTGCACGGTGAAGGCGACAGCACTGGTTTGGTTCCAGTCCCATCGGAGGACGTAGTGAGTGTTTACAGCATCCATCTTCGGATGCTGAGGACAGGGCAGGCCTGCAGACACTGTGCACGCCAACACACAGCCACTAGAAGTTAATCGCACTGTGCAGTGTGCACGACAACACACAACCACTGGAACTTCATTGCACTGTGCACGCCAACACACAACCACTGGATCCTAAACAGACTGTACTGTTGTTTGTATGGTCTGTTGGGTGCTGTTTGTTTTAAAATGGACCTTAAAATGTACAGCTTTTTTGTGATGAATCAATTTAGTGACTTTTGATTGGTGATATTGTGCTTTTAATTGTTACCAATAAAATATTCTATACTGTTCAACACACAACCACTGTCACTGTTCAATGGGTACAAATAATACGGCCCATGCGGTGAGGATTGTTGATGTTATGAAAGACTTTTTGAAAGGAGCATCTATCAAAGGCTTCCGCTTTCTCTCTCTCTCACACACACACACACACACACACACACACACACACACACACACACACACACACACACACACACACACACACACACACACACACACACACACACACACACACACACACACACACACACACACACACACACAAGGCAGCCCTTGTGAGGTATTGTGTCTCAATCTGTCTGTACAGGAAGCTGCCTGCAAGTAGATTGCAGGCAGGAAATGTGAATACATGTTTAACTACAGTATGTACCTGCTGGAGGCTTCCAGAGCCGCTAACAAGCATGTTTCCACCAGAGGAAGAATTTAACCTCCATGAAACTGTCTTTAATTCAATGGAGCCGCGCATGTACAGACTACGCACTACAGTATCTCTCCATCTATCATGGAGCCCCCCGTCTCTCTCTCTCTCTCTTGTGTTAGTGGGTAAGGTTTTCACTTTCACTTTAATTCTGTGTCTATATGTCAGAACTCACCAGAGTAGAAGAGGAAAGCTGTCCAGACACTCCGTGGGTTTGTTGACATCTCTTCATTCCTGATCCTCCTCTGTCAGTCTGAAAGCCAGAGGTGGAATTCAAATGTTGAGGTTTGAAGTGTGTTTCTCGGCGGGTTCACACAGCATGCCGTGTTTAGAACAGACCACTCCCCCTATTCACTGAGGGAGCTTTTACAAATCATTTGAGTCGCAGAAAAAAGAAATCAGGAAGTGTGAGACAATCAGCGTACCACCCACACAATGCCTTAACCAACTGACAATATAGTGAAAATATTACAGTACCAGCATATCTGACCATAACAATTACATTATTAATATAGTTTATCTACTCTGCTCTTAATGCATTTGATGAGAGTGTAGCACTAAAACCTGTTTAGTGATACACAAATGATTGGTCATTTTATTTTCGTGTCCTGAGCTGACTTGCACACAAGTGCCCAACCCTCATGGGTTTATAAGACACCATATTACGCTTACAGCATGTTTATGTAATAATAACAATAAGGGGTGCAACCTGATAATCAAACCAATGAATTTATTCAATTATATTATTCTTTTTACTTACATACGTGACATTTAAACATTGCAAAAATGACAGATCTACACAATCATGTGTCTTATTGCGACGTGATTAAGCTTATAGTTTGTTGTACTAAAATAGTGAAAAATAGTGCTTAAGTGGTTCATCAGACTAATTGTTGATTATAAAAGATGATTTCTTGATATAAAAACTGTTCTTGATTTGATTAATTGCAAAATTAATCGATAGAATAATCAAAAAGAAAAAGTGTTGCAGCCCTAATAATGATAAATACAATAAAACATGTTATTTATGATTTAAGTATCAACTTAGACTCCTTGTCTATGACTGTAATGCTCTACAATTGAATCTAGTTAATCCACATTCAGTAAAATGAAGCACTTTGACAACATATATAGTATTTGTTAGATATTTCTTTAATATGAATGATTGTCCATTAACATGGTTCTATAAGCAGCTTTAGGACCAACAGCATTCACTTCACCAGTACACCAGTCTTCACAGTAAACGTATATACAGATTCACTGGACACCAGGCCATGAAAGACTGGCACCATGCCATGAAAGACTGGCAACGTATTGAGGCAAGGCAGATTAGGGTTCCATTAATACGGGTTGAAAACAAACACATACTGCACATAATGTTGAGTTTGGATTGAAGCTGTAAATAAATGTTGTACCTATGTTAAATTATGAATGTTTGACAAAGATGGTAAGGATTCAGTATTAACATTTAGACCATCATTCCCTAGGGGTTATACAGAAGAATTACTTTTACCGCGGGTGACCTTGTCACTTAAGTGACACAACATTAAACATGAATGAAACTCAGCCACCAAACACATTATCCAATCTCAGGCAATGATGGTTGGGTGATGCCTGGGTGATAATCACATTTGTAACTGATCACATACAGTACCCAGCCTTTATTTGCCCTGGGTGAGGGGAGTGATTAAAGTCTGATAAGGCAGGAGCTGACCAATCAGCACAAGATAAAGTGCCATCGCCACCGACCATGTCACCGTCAATGTCAAACATCAATTTGCTTGTTGTCTTTGCCAAAATAATGACTGATTTATACACGGTTACGTATCGTGTCGTGCCAGTTAAGAAAAAGCCGTCTCAGTTAAGTGTTCTTCCCAAGCTGCCTTTATCACCTCAACATGTTGTGTGTCTATCATGACCTTTAGACTTGCAGCTTCGTGGAGAAACGCAGTAAATATTTGCATGTCATAAAGCTTGAGCAGATGAATGGATATTTGAATGAACTGTACAAGTGAGACCATTAGTCTATAACATACATATGTTGTGTCCTGACTTCAGAGTCGATGCCCTTAAAAAGTTGACAAACGACAAGAAGGACGACCAGCAGGTTGAATGAGCCCAATGAAACCATCGATTCAGTTATTTTCTTCTTTAAGAGATGAACAGTCATTCAACAACAACAACCAACACCTCTGACAACCATAGAAACTACAATAAAACTATAAAGTAAAACAGAAATGGAACTGTTTTTTTAAGATTCTATAAGAATCATAAATGTATGAATAAAATAAGAATAAAAATATATTCAAAGACACACATAACAGGGGCTCAACGGGTAAGAGGACATACCACAGTGGTTTTCAAACATTTTCATGTCAAGGAACCAAAATGATATGTATCTGGCCGAGGACCCCCATCTGAAAAGATTTTGTACCAGGGACCCGGGGAGATTTGTGTTATAAATTTCACAAGATCTACAAGCTCACAATGTGTTGTATGGTTGTGATGCATTGTGAGCTTGTAGATTGTCTATTGTCGAATAGCCAAAGTATAAAATCGGCTAAAAGTGGTTGAACTGATTTTTATGCTATATTGACTAATTTTGCTGGGTGCCCCCCGCCCCGGACCCTACTGTGACTGACATACCACATATACTGTATAAGGCAATAGTCCTTCTGGCAGCTAACCTAGTCCGAATCCGACCGGAGGCTCTTTACTGCATGTTTTTGCCTTTTTACTTTTTTGCCTGTTTACTGTTATATATTTGTTTAGTTTACTGTAAATCAAAAACGGACACATAACAGACTCAAACACACATACTGTACATGAACAATACAGGAAATTAACAGAAATTCCCTTTACATCCTCATGAAAATGTGTAGATTCTGTTTTCTTTGTTCACCTGTGGCAAGAATTTCTAATAAAATCTTTCATCTGAAACGTGGGGACGGTGGTTACCATAGCGACAGCCTAGGAATCTGGACGTTGATTTGGCAATGGAGGGACGGTAGCTCTAACTGACATGGCAGCATGTTCCCTTGTAACCATGGGCAACCACTCTATGAACATTAGGCCTCTTCAACTCCATACGTTTTTGTTTTGGACGCAATCGCACGCATGCACGCACACACGTACAGTATGCACGCATACACACGCTAATATTGGCTTTTGTTAAGTCAAACAAAACGGAGCAGGTACATACTGTAATAAACTCCTCAGTTTTAATTGAACTTAAAGCATGTACAAATGGAACCAAATGGACCCTTGCAGGTCTGTAACTTCCATATTAGTGTACAATTGGAACCAAATGGACCCGTAGTCTCAGAGTTAAATTAAAACTAAGGATTTTACAGTGCAGACAGTCACGTGCAGGACTGAAACTGACACTTTCACTGAAGCTGTAATGTTTCTGTAATGTCACTAATAAAGTTCACTGACCTCTGACCAGTTTGAACTGGAACTGGATCATGTTATAGACACATACTCCCACACTGTTCAATACGCAGTTTTACCAGGACATTTTATGTAATCCACAATTATCATTATTATTCTGTATAAAAGTATACACAAAGCATAAAGTATGTTTTGGATGATTTAGAACAGGGGTCCTAAAACCTTTTAGTTCGGGACCCAAAAGAGAAATTCTCCTCGTGACCTGAACTAGTGAAAATATCCGATCGACAAGCTCACAACGTGAGCTTGTAGATCTGCTATTTTCACAACTAATATATTTAAAAATGTATGGAATTTCTTTGATTTTCTATTAATTTATGAAATTATTTTGAAAAATGTTAGATTTTTCTTTTAATTTATGAACATTAAGATTTCTTTTAATTTTTTTGAAAAGCTTTTGAAATATATATTTGTTTTAATGTAGGAAACGGGGGGAAAAGGGATATTTAATTCGCGACCCATAAAAACAATCCCATGCTCGGGAAACACTGGTTTAGAAGATACTGAGTTGAGACCTGAGACCATTATCACTGACCAGTAAAAGGAAGGTCATTTTAAAATGCTCCTGTTTTCACTCAGTTGCCATCAAAATACTAAACACTTGATTTAGTCTCTTTAATTACAGATTGTGTTTGTGTCCTTATCGAGAGGGACCAACACGACGCAACAATGTAAAAAAGAAGCCTTACTGGCTTCAAGATACAGTGGAGTTCAAGACATGTATTTGTGTCGTTTTAAAATGATGCGACTGATTTCTGCCTATAATTACCCCACAAAAGCCTAATATGACCTTACCTAAACACATAAGAAAAAATATGTATTTTCCAGGACATTTTGGACTATTTTGTCAGACTTTTCCATTAACGGAAAACTGCATCAAGATCCTCATAGTTTGTCTTTTTTGGTGGGAAGTCTGGGAACCCTAGACAAACGAAAAGACACAAACAAGCACAGAACCACAGTTTCATTTCATTGGTTGACAATGACCAGCACTGCCTAAAGCACAACACGTTACATGTTCATATAGAGTGGTTAAGGCGCCTACCACATACTGTAGGCCGCGATGTCTGACAGCGAAGTTCAATTCCCGAGCCAGAGCATGTCCCACCCCGACTCTCTCCCTGTTTCTCTCTACACTGTAACGATCAATAAAGGCAAGAAAAGCCTGAAGAAATAACAAAACAAAATTGACAGACGCGCATAGCAGACATGGAACAGCAGGGCTCAACCCACCCTATCCACGTGATTTAAGATCATTGATGAAGGAAAATCAAACCATAATCATAATTGTCTTGGGAGGAGCACCTCCTTCCATCGGCCATAAACTGTCATGTTAATATTCACACACGTCTGTGAAATAACATGGACTTACTTAGTCAAACTGACAGGTATTAGGAGGAGGTCGTGAGGCACGGCCTCAACAGCACTCTGTTTGTTATCTGTGGACACTGGACAATAAGGCCTTTTTGGACCTAAGGCCCCTCTGGATAAACCACAGCTAAATTATTCAGAGGTTATTCCAGTAACATTTACTGGGCTGTAGCTGACCGTAAGTTCTCTCTCAGTCAGAGCAGTTACTCTAGGCAAGGCACAGCCACACGACTGTAAGACAGATGGTGAAGGAAAATGCACAACAGGATGGTACTCTGTAAAATCCTCAGTGTTAACTTAAACATGTGCCCAAATGGACCCTTAACTCTGGACCCTTAATTGAGTGAATTCACAAAGAATGGACTGCGGTCACAGATAGCACCATGAGTTACGCATCACTTCCACTGCTATCTACCCCCGTCCGATTAACAAACGATATTGTGCTAATAATGTCACAGTACAAGCGCCCATACATTTTCGCATCCCCAATGCAATTGCAAATAGCACCGGGACACTATTTTCTTGACAGTGCAGTTAGGGGTGCATTCACCTCGGGCTGGGCGATATTGTGAAAATCAAATATCACAACATTTTTAAACCAATACCTCAATATCGATATTGTGACATTAATATTGTAACAATAATATCATAAAGCTCAGCTTTTTGATTGGCTATTTTTACAATTTTTGAAATATTTTGAAGATTTTTGAAAGTGTAACTTAAGTGTAGCTTAAGTGATTAAAACCAGCAAAAGACAACACTTATGAATGACATATCATGATATAATGATACTAACATTCCAGATGATATCTAGTCTATCATGATATCAATAATAAAGCCCAGCCCTAATTTCAACACTTGTGGGTACTTTGAGTTTGTTTTTGTCTCATTTGGACAGGTTTAGTGGCCGCAAAAGCCACACAATCGTTTTGTGAATTTACGCCCCTGAGGATCTTACTGTGTACAGAGAGAGCCTGCATCCATCCTGCTTCAGTGCACATTTTAGAAGTCTGTGTTCATACTTCCGTACCACAGACAATTCATACTTGAAAAGCTGAACGTACTCAGCTGTGCCAAGACCCTCAGAGAGTCCCCAAATACCTCCTCTTTTCTTTGGTCTCTCCATCCTTTCTTCTCACACAATCCATCCATCCCTTCAGACATATATGTCCATCACACCTTCGTCTTCCATGGCGACGCGCTTGCCCCTGGGCTCGGGCCCCATAGCTTCCATCTTAACCTGCTCCAGGGAACAGGGGCCCTGCCACGAGCCCTCCAGGCCCGCAGACGATTGAGTGCTGCATGGCTGCCGCGGTCCAGAGCCGCCCTCTGTGGAATAGACTCCAGAGTCCTTGCTGCCTCCGCTGCCCTGGCGGCTGTGTCTCCCACTGGACAAAAACAAATCACAGTCTGAGAATGCTCTAGTGCAGGGGTTCTTCAACGTTGTTCAGGCCAAGGACCCCTTAGCTGAGAGAGAGATGAAGCAGGGACCCCCACTACACATTGTATAAAATTGTGTTGCAGATTAAACTTTTTCATAGACTTGTTTGACAACACTATCATCGTGTAGTGTGGATTCATGTTAATATGTAATTTCAGACAGTTAACCACTTAAATCCCCCCCCAAAAAACATGGATCACACGAGAACTCTTTACTGCCGCACACAGAATTTTAACACCTACAGTATGTACGTTTTGTCTTTTCATATCTAAAGTATAGAGGACTAGTGTTACCACTTGCTTAGATTGATCCAAAAGCTGTGTACATTTCCCACAGGATGTTAAATTAGGGGCAGCCATTGCTGCGCGTGTAGAGAGACCGTCGCTCAGTCTACGTGTCCTTATGTGTCCCTGAGTGAGACACAACCCCTAACAGCTTTGCCTGTTCAAGATGGTCATGATGTGCACATCAAACCAGGAATTAATACATTTTCCACCCCACTGGAAAAGTAAACATTTAATGGTCAATCTACGGATTTCCTGGTTTTCCACATTAAACGTAACATACAGAATACCGGTTTCATTACATCAATAACTCCATTCTCCTTGACTGTGACCCAGTCTGAACATTACACAGGTGGCCTGTCGGGTTCCGACCCGGTGGTTGAGAAACTGACCTGCTGTCTGGCTCCAGGGCCATGGAAGCAGGGGTCTCACAGCGGGGAGGGTCATGGATCTCCAGAAGCACCGCCTCCGGACAGATGCTCACCCTATCATAGACCAGCTCTGCCTCAGACTCTGGGGTGAGGAGGTGGGGCACGTCAGAGCCGGGGGAGGAGTCATAAAGATACTGAAAGAAAGAAGAACACGAGAGAGAGAGAGAGAGAGAAAATGCAACAGAAAGACAGATTAACATCTTAGTCAACAAAGAGAATTACTGCAGCCATCACAGTGTCGTTCCTCCCTTTTTATTCTTGTCATATTTTGTTATTGTATTATATACAGTATTTTCATTTACTACAGTCTCTTATTTATGCAACGCTTAAAGATTTCTGAGCAGATGAGTGCTATATAATTCTTAATGGAACAGTCTGACTTAAAGGGGCTACACCATGAATTTAATTTTTTTTAACGTTTTTAGTATTTTTTGGGCTCCCCAGTGTCTCTTGTACCCAAAAAAATATTTTTTTTTAACATTCAGTCATTCATGCTCATTTCATGGATTTCCTGAATGGGCGTGTCTGAACAGGCCATTGCAGAATGGCTGTGCAAGTGATGTCACTTGCACTGATTTTGCATTGACGATGGCCAGACAGAATTGCTCAGTAGCTCCCCCCTGCCCAATAGGACGTTTTGGTATTGCAGCTGAAAAAGCTTGGAATGACAGACAGTCAGATTGTGAGAAAAAATATCTGGATGTTTTTTAGGCTTACAACCTGTTTAAAACGTATTAGGGGGCAATATTTATATATAATATATTTTTTTTAAATTCATGGTGTAGCCCCTTTAAAAAAAAAAGTTTAATGCACAACGTATGGCAGCATAGCAGGCTGAATGCAGGCATTGAACTGTATGTGGATAATGTAAGCATGGTCTCCTACCTCCTGGAAGTGTGCGGGGAGCTGGATGGACGGGTAGAACGTGTGCTTCACAACACGGTAGCACTTAAAGAAGATATACAGAGACACCAGAGCCACCAGGAAAAACCCTGCCATGGATGCCAGGAAAGCTAGCACGATCTGCCACAGTGGAGTCTTACCTGGAGACACACACACACGCATGCATATTTATACACACAGTCTATCAGCCAGTCTATCAGAGATCTCCACCTATTGATACATGTGTTGACATCTAAATTCATGAATGGACTTGGGTTGGGTCGCTGGAGAAAACCAGCGTTAACAAACCCATGCCCACTTCTTTGAAAACCAATCCAGATACCGTCCGATATAAAGGTTCTCCCCTGAAGTCTTTGCATTGTGGTTCCACAGGGACGTGCACAGATAGACTCTACTGTAGGTGGTGCTAGAGCACCTGCCCTTTGCCCTCTTGACCAGAAGTGCCCTTTTGAATTTTTTCTTTTTACCATAACCACTCAAAACTAGCATCCTCGTTGTGGGCTTGTAGATCGGCTCTTTTTGGCAAAGAGGTATAGGTGTAGAGGGGAAAAAGAGCAGACCAAGTAAACAAAAAAAAGTATAATTTACTTGAGCACCTGCCCCTCAAAATGTCTGTGCACGCCACTGTTCCACACAGTTTTAGCCAATTCGTTGGATGTCACCAGACGTATCATAGGAGGAGATCTCTGATCGTCAGGACTACAGTACGTGAGACTACACAGCGTAAAACAAAATGTTCAAGTATAATTATCAGCATAAGCAAAACTCTTGCAGGTAACTTATTTTGGGAACAGACCAATCCAGTAAATATTAAATGCAAATGATAAAATGTGTACACTCTCGTCTCAAGAGTTAAGTGGATCTTCTAACACTGAGGATTTTTACTGTGAAGGTTCTAATAAAGCCAGGTTGAAATGTGGCCGGTTTAAATTACAGCGTAATAACTGCTAACGCAATAATATGAAGCTGTGAACCTTGTGTCTGCATGCAGTGTGGCGCGGTGAAGCTGCTGCTCTTGCGGTAATAGTCGTAGCGAGTCTGGACGCTCACACAGTACCAGGTCCAGGACTGCAGGTCTGGCAGAGTGACCAGGTTGACACTGCTGTTCACCATCTGGGGCTGCAGGTCCTACAGTACACAGACAGGGGACAGGGGGCACGGTTAGGGTCTTCTTGTTAAGAGAACATGTCTTGTCTTTTGAGACTTTAGCCAGACGATCAGAGATCTGTGCCTAGCGATATGTCTGGTGAGTGGTGATAAATACATTCAATGAATGGGCTAACACTGGGTGGAAACAATGAAGAAATTAAAACAGAAAAAAAAAAAAACATCTATATATATATATATATGGCATGTTACTTTACAGACTTTTTTTTTTTTTAAACGTTTTGTTTATTCGTTTTTGTTCTTTTACATACTCATAGGTAGTACAGACATTTACTGAAGCAAATAAGCAAATAAACAGAGTATCTCCAAACAGTGAAGAAAGTAATTAACAGGATATGTTACTTTACAGATTTGACGGGTTTAACTATATAAAAGTTAAGTACCTGTATGATGATGTAACAAACAATGCAAACTAGCCCTGGAATTGGCTACATTTTACAGACATATAGGCTGCTGTGTTTACCATACAGTAGTAATTCCAGAATTATTTGTTTTATGATGTACTGTACTTGCCATACCTGTGACTACAGGAGCAGAGTCACAAAAACAACAAAGTGTGTGCATGCGTGCGTGTGATGAGTGTGTGTGTGTGTGTGTGTGTGTGTGTGTGTGTGTGTGTGTGTGTGTGTGTGTGTGTGTGTGTGTGTGTGTGTGTGTGTGTGTGTGGGGGGGGGGGGTCTCCAGGTGTTATTTGGGAGCAGGTGTTCAGGGAGAGCATCAGAATAGAGGAAGTGTATACAGGACAAAGTTTTTGGTGTTTTTTTGTTTTGAGGCAGCAGTAAAACCACAAAGACTTCCTGTTAAGTCTCTCTTCAGGGGGGTTTCAACCCCTGCATCCCTTCCCGGAAATGGAGCTCTTAGTTTGCCCTTTAACTTAACATTTGGCCCAGTTCTTCAATAGAAATGACATTCCACTGGCTTTGAGGGAATCAGATTTAATTTTGACTCTGCAACTGACAATAGTGATTAAAGTGAAGGGTAAAGCTGAAATCCAGAACTTATTTGAATGAATGTTATGTATTTTTAACCAATTTGTATGAAATAGTATGTTAATGTAATATAACTTGGTACATCTTTATTGACTTTTTCTGTTTTACTAAGTATAGTAGGTTGACAGGAAATGGGGAGAGGGACGGGGAGTGACACCCAGCAAAGGTTTGAAGGCTAGGTGCCCGGACCGCAAGGCCAGCGGACCACTGTGTCATAACTTGGTACATCTGCAGTGGTTGGAGGTGGTCTCCCTACTCATTTAGACACTGGTGTCCGGTTGAACGTTACTTAACATTAGTAACTTGTAGATCGGTTATTTTCGGTATGCGACATAAATAAGTAATGTTGAGGAACCAAAACAAATGTGACTTCTGCTTTCTATGTCTCATAAATATGTGATCTATTTTTTAACTACACAGAGCAAAACAAATGTAGACATTAGATAGGTAGGTTTTATTATACCAACACCTAATAATGACATGAGGTGTGCAATCAATCAGCTGAGTCTATGGACACAAATAGGCTGTAAAATTAATTGTAAATTGATGAGGAGCAATCTCTCACTGAGGATTTAGGTGTTAATGTTAGGCTGGCAGTATACCTCAAACTGTTATTTAATACAGTGTGAACTAATGTCTGTACACTCATATATTTTGGTGTAGTGGGAACAAGTTGGGGGCCTAGTATAGACCACTGGGGGACCCTGGTCAACTATGATTTAAGTGGTTAATGGCTCTTCGACTGAAGAAGGTTGTGCAAAATGTTGTTGTTTAGGGTGATATTAAGGGTGATCGAATAATGAATCGCGGGTCGGATGGATTCAAGCAGGCGTTGAGTCTTGAGTTCAAAATCAAACTTGTTGTTTGTCCCACCATTCCTGCTACATCAACTGGCATCAAACAGGAAGGAGCATTGCAACTCTGTGCCTTGCGTTGAAAACCATATTTATTTTGCGACGGTGTGATCGTTCCCAGATACTTGATGTGGTACCAGTGCATACTGGGAGAGCTCCCAGTAATGATGTGGTACCTGTGCATTTTGGGAGCGTTCCCAGTAGATGATGCGGTAGTACATCATGGGCACTTTGCCTCTCATGGAGGTGTTGGTAGTGGTCAGAGGGTCAGAGATGGATACATCCAACAGATAGCCAGCAGGAGACACATCTACTCTGGATGGAGGGCCCACAGCAGCTGGGAGGATAGACATTATTATAATTTATTATTATTATTATTATTATTATTATTATTATTATTATTATTATTATAGAAAAAGAGGAAAAACAATTCTACATGACTTGGCTGGAACTTAAGTAACAAGACCTTCCGAGTTCGAAGTTTTCATGTTTCTGTTCAGATTAAAGCCCCTTGCACACAGACAGATGTATCCATGTGAAAATAACGGACGTCTAACATTTAAAACAAACACACACTTCTCCACAACCTCTTGCACACCTACCACAAAACAGCCATCTGACGAGTGGCTTACTTACGTACATGCTTTCCTATTGTACAGTTTACATGAGGTTATGGTGGAGGCCTATGGCTATGGAGGAGACCTATCAATAACTGCTTATCAATAACAAAATACAATCACACTAACACACTAACTGTACAACTTAGTTATTTATTCCATAAAAGCACGTTTTGATTGACAAACACTCTGCCATTCCCAGAGGGGCTTCAAGCTACCTGCACAAATTAGAACTTATCCCAGGCAATTTGAGATAATGGCAGTTAACTGTGATTTAATTATGTTATTGTGTGTTGCTTATTGTTTCAACCTCAACCAGCTGTTATCTGCTGCACATTAAAAATCTATTTTTTAATATATTCAAATCCTACATTAAAAACAAACCACTTCATGTTTCTCCTCTCTGTGTTTAAGTCATTGGAATTTGGAATGTGTGTTTGGGTCTGCTGGGGAGAACAGTTGTTGGAAGGGTTTCAGAATCACAAAGTCTGCACATATGGGATATTAATTTGACATTACACAGCAACATCTGTGCCCTCTCTTATTTGGTGAACAATAAAAGTGGAATGGTGTCGAATTCTGTCCGGCTTCAATTGCATTGACACTCAGTTGACACCAATATATGAGAGAGAGAGACAGAGAGAGAGTGTAACAGTTAATCAATCTAATCAGTGTAATCAATTATAAAAAATATTGATTTGAATAAAATAATCAATTTAGAAAAATACTTAAAATATATTTACAAGCTAACAACATATCGCAATGTGACACGTTCTGAGCTTGTCCATCTACTATTTTCTATGAGAGAGAGAGAGAGAGAGAGAGAGACGCTGCCTTCCCAGGAGTCCTGTTCACATAGCAACCAGACTGCTCAGGATTCCACTCCTCTCTCCATCCTCTCCCACTCTCTCCCATCCTCTCACAACACTGCAGCTGGAGTGCTCACTAATACCAAGAAAGTGGATCCTATCACTCCAATTCTTGCATCTTTATAAGGGTGCAACAGTTAATCAAAGTAATCGATTTAATCGATAATTAAAAAAATATACATTTTCATAATATAACCGAGGAAGTAGGAACTAGAAATATGGACCAAACCGGTATATCAGTCGGGCTCCAATCTCCACCCTCTCATTCTGATTGATGATTGATGTTAACATGCAATTGTTTTAACTGTTTGTGTCAACTTTATAGTTTTTTCTTGTTACTCTTATGTTAATTATATGTATGTAATCTCGGCATCATTGTAAATGAGGGTCTCCCTCAATTGATCTCTCCGAGAATATTAAATAAAGGTTGAATGAATTCCTCTTTCCCTCTCCTAATCTCTTTCCCTTTCTCTTTCCTACTCCCTTTCCCTCTCCTACTCTCTTTCCCTTTCCCTCTTTCTCTGTCTCTCTCTCGCTCTCTCACCCTCTTTATCAGGACAGAACTCTCTGAGGGTCCATGTGGAGTGGGTCTTGCCCTGGTTGGTTCTGACTCGGAGGACAAAGATGCCCAGATAGTGGAGTTCTGACTGGGTCAGGTCACAGTGGGTGTCTGGTGTTCTGTCACACACGGTTGTCCAGTCCTTCTTCTTCCTCTGCAACTTGTACTTCCTGGAGTTGGGAAGAAAAACATAAGTTAATTACCAGATTGTTAATCGTCTTATCAATTGGGGTCAAGTGGTCATTTTTAACCTCAATTGATTTTAATACTCTGATTGATTACTCTATTTAAGGTTTTAAACAACAGCTGTCTAAACGCTGCTCCAACAACACCTCAACACTAGCGTTAGTGGAATAGTGCTGCCAACAGTAGACCATATCTACTACAGAGTCTAGGGTTTGAATCCACCGCGGTGGATCAGTTTGGCCGAGTGTCTATTACGAACACAATACTTCGTGTTCGGGGTAGGGAAACCAGGTGCTGAGGCTTTATCACTGCAACTACTCCCATGGGCTGGTAGGTGGCTGTCAGTGGGGGGTGTTGAACAGGAAGAGTAGGGCGGTGGGGCTAAATCCTCCCAGTGGGGGCTCCTCACTGTCAGGTGAGCCGGTACAGTATAACAGCGATGGCAACACAGAAATATGTGGGGAGGAATTAATTCCTAACGACTAAATTGGGAGGAAAAAGTGGGTACAAATAATTGCTCTACTAACTGCTCTACTACTCACTTTGAGCAGCTGCAGTACAGTTAGTAGTAACCAGCGTGATATAATATGAAAGTGGCAACACTAGCGTCATAAGAATGGATCATAAGAATGGAATGCGGAAATGCTCTGTCTATCTCAATGAGGAAGTTCCAATGTTTGGAACTATAGCCCATATCGGCCCGCTTTTTTGGAAAGATCAAAGCGTGTTGTAACTCTCTCTATGGGTCTGGTAGTACTGTAACAACAGGTAGTTAAGTAGCAGTGCCCACAGTAGCAGTTGTAGTAGTAGTAGTTAGTTGTAGTAATGGCAGTAGTGTGTAGGTTGTAGTATAATTAGCAGCAGCAGTAGTAATAGTGGAACTTACGCTATGTACTGTGTGGTGAAAGTCACTGGGTGGTTCCCAGCAGCAGGGGGTTGGTCCCAGTCCCACAGCAGAATGTACTGGGTGTTCAAGGTCCGCATGGTCAAATTGTGTGGCGCCGGAAGCTCTGCCTGTGATGATCCGTCTGCCTGGACTGTACACAAGAATACACACATCATCAGAACCAACATCCTACCAGTAGTAGTAGTAGTACCAGGGGGGTTCCCAGCAAAATTAGTTAATATAGCGTCGCAATCATTTTAACCACTTAAACATATTTTATACTTTGGCTATTCAAAAATAGAAGATATACAAGCTCATAGCGCGTCACAGAGTGCCACGCTATGAGCTTGTAGATTTGCTATTCTGCTATTTTCGGGGAAAACATCCCTGGCACAAAATATTTTTGAGATGGGGGTCCGCAGCCAAATACATATCATTTTGGGGGTCCTTGACATGAAAAAGTTTGAGAACCACTGGTGTAGGAGAGACAGACACACAGTAGGAAAGCTGAGAGGGAGACGGTGTAGGAGGGACAGTAGGAAAGCTGAGAACCAGGCAGTGTAGGGTCATTAAGTGAACATTTGTGATGACTCAATCCAAGGCTGCCTGGTTGTCTTAACAACAACCGGATTTGCAACAGATTTGGGACAGGGAGGCACAGAGAACAACATGGGAGTCATTATTAACATTCTTTCACTAGCAGTGATTTGAAGCACATCACAAACCATCTCAACTCTGTTATAACGCTGTGAGAATTTTGGCAAATGAGACAATTAAACAGACTGAATAGAATGTCACATTATGTTCATAAGTTATTTGTGAAAATAAAAGGAATAAATGTGTCACATATTTCTCATGGATGTTTAACCGGTTAAAACCGGGAAAGCATCCGTGTCATTTTAGATTTTAGCATTGGCTATTCAAAAATAGCAGATATACATCTGCTACTTTTGAACATTTTTGAAAAATGTTGAATAATGTTGACATTTTTAACACAACATTTCTCTCCTGGGGGTCGCTGGCACAAAACATTTACAATTGGGGGTTAGCGGCCAAATACAAATTATATCAATTTGGGGGCCTTTGCATTGAAAAAGTTTAAGAACTACTGATTTAGAAGGCATTTGTAGAGTCGGCCTCAGGTCTTAATGGGTTAAAATTTTAAAACATTGGCCGAAAATATTTGGCCACTTAAAATAACTTTTCTCCTATTTATCGAATCCCTGAACTTCTGGGTTGAGGTACCCTTGAGCAAGGCAAGGAACCCACAACTCAACTGCATTAGTTGATGATCTCAGTTGACTTTCTCTGACTAAATAAGGGGTACAAAAAAAACAGATGTGTGTTCACTTTCAATCACAACAACAGAGAGGAAGTGACACACTTCAAATACCAGGTATTCTGCACCGAGAGACACTTTGCAGAACAGAGACACATTGCAGAGCCATTGAGACAAATCAAGCATTGAACCAATGGTTATTTTAAGAACCAATGGTTATTTAAGTACCATATGATATCTATCTGATCTAAGAATAGCTGAGATAAAAATGTAAGACCGGCTAAACTTGTATGTTTGAAGGTACGTGTGTGTCTAGATGTTTATGTAAGTGTATGTACAGTACGTGGAGAGCGCCCCAAAAAAACTTGATCGGATGCCAACTCAAACACAGGAAAATTTTAAAAGGTGTAACAAGATCTACCGTGACAACACGTCACATCAGATATGTCAACTATGTTGGCAGTAATCTTGTCATGGATAATCAGATAAAACATGGAACATGCAAAAAACATGCAAATATGGATACAAAAAAAGATACAACCAGACAGTGAGTGACGATATAGTTTATTTTCAATGCAGCCGAACCACCTTGATACGCTGACAACAACGCAGCCTACAGACTACACGGTCTGAAGACCTCTCATCTGTTCCTGATCGTTCTTGTGCTCACAAACGTTCCTCTTCAATTTCCTGCTCATCTTCCAAACATAACAAAGGTCAAAGGCAGTGCCATGGTGTGTGTGTGTGTGTGTGTGTGTGTGTGTGTGTGTGTGTGTGTGTGTGTGTGTGTGTGTGTGTGTGTGTGTGTGTGTGTGTGTGCATGTGTGCGTGCACACTGATGCTCTCAGTGGACCTACAGAGCCCATGGTTGCACAATATTTCCCTCTCTGCTATAAAAGTTTTCTTCAGTCTATTTCTCCTCTTTCTCTCTCTCTCTCTCTCTCTCTGTCTTTCTCTAATCATGATCCCTCTCAATCGCAACACAAGTCCACACACAGCAACAAAACGTTCAAACCCCCCTTGCTTTGAACATTTAGCGAGACCCCCGTCTTTCACAGTCGACCTCCTCTAATCCCAAATGGAGGTTTTGACTCTGGGAGTCAACCTGCTGTACTTGTCTACAGCAGCATGTATTAAGCATGTACTGTAAGGAAGGGTGCAACAGTTAATCAAACCAATCAAATTCATTAATTATATTAATGGATCTAATTTCATAAAATAATCGATTTTTATATATTTTTATTTTGCTAAAATAGCAAGTCTACAAGCCCACTTGCATTGCCTTTCCCGCAATTTTTGTGTGACGCCTTGATGACAAAGTAAAGAAAAGGGGCCTAAGTTAAGTCTCTCGAGCCAGACAGTTTCCTCACACCATTTTCAAATGCTTCCGTCATAAACGAGGAACAGATGACAGCTTCCTTTCTCGGCTTTCAGGAGGTGTAGTTCCACATATAGCGTTCAGAGATTGTGGAATAGTTGTCTGGCTACAAGAGACTAGGCTCGAGTGGTTAATCAGACTAATAGGATTGAGTCGATTATTGGAAGAAAAAAAAGTGTTGTTTTGCTGATGTGTGAAATAAAAAATAAAAAATCTCCTTTATTCGATGAATTGAAAAATCAATCCATATGATTATCACTAAGAAAATATCAATCGTTTCAGACCTAACTGTAAGGTCCACCTACAGTAGGCCAATACAGTACTTCAATGTGTCACATTGTAATCTACAGTACACCAGTTTTCAAAATAGTTGTGCCCAGCCCCAAGGCACATCAATAAGTCAAACTCCCAAGGCGCACCTAGACCTGCCTCACGGCACACTGTTTGGGAAACACTGATGTACACAGTTGTTTTTTTGTTTCAACCACTAAGTGTTCATATCATGCAGTCTGTCCTGTCCTACAACACAGTCTGTCTGTCTCTGGACCTGTTAAGTCTGTGTTCTTAACTTCCTTCGCTGCAGCCTTTGTTCATTGAGCTCGATGCCAGCAGGACTCAGGTATGAAGGTGTGACTAACTGTATTTCTCAATCAGGCCCAGAAACACAATAAATACATTCCACAACACGCATCCCTGAACAGTAGGCTGGTACAGTCAACCAGCCAAGCTGATAAGATGTCATGTGACAATAAATAATGATTAGGCTGAAGAGAAATCAGATATAGGACAGCCTGAAGAAAAATTCAACTTATCCGATGAGAGCCATTAAATGCCTTGGTTTTGATCATTCTTCTCTTCAACTTCATTTAGTGCCATTGTAGCCACTGGTTTAGCTTGCTTGCTTTAGTGTTTGTACTGTCCCAGTGTTTTTCACTTAAGAAGTATATTAATACTTGTAGGTAGTAGGTACATGTGTAGGTAGATAGTTAAACTCAAATAAGTATTTCTATTTTAATGAGTGGTATTAATGAACAATTTGCCTGACATCCCCGTTTCCTTAACTGCGATTTGATTTGCAAAATGAATTAAGACATCTCTGTTTCAAATCAATTCAGTCTAACCAGAAGTAAGGATGAAACACAACGGAAACAAGACCCCTAGACTGTTTTTGCGCTAACCTTTTAGCATAAATGTCTGACATTTAGGAATCTAACAATTAGCCCCCCCAAGCAAATCTAACCCTCAACATGTTCATGCACAACACTGAGTCACCCAAAACAGGGGTGACTAACACCCACTGTCACAAGGGTTCGTGAGTCATAAGGCAAAAACAATGACAGCTGATTGAACTGTCGTCTGATGAAAAAAACTAAACTCAGTATGTCCAATTTACAAGCTGGAGATGTGGACTTCAGATCAGCATGTAAAATAAAACTACGTAGAGATAGAGAGTGCTGTTGTGGCACCAGGAGAAACTATTGTTGTAGGATATGTCTGTGGACCTTGTGTGGTTTTAGGGCCACCTTCTGTTACTATTGGGGCCGCAGTACCTGGAAAAACAAAGATTAAAATGTCGCTAGTTGATTAATCAAACGCATGTAAGAATTAATTTCAATGCGTGCATCGCTATTAGGGCATTATGGTTCAGTTAAAGACACTACAGTGCATGTAACTGTCATGTTTAGTTAAAAAACACTAAATGTAACTGACATGTTTAGTTAAAGACATATGTCTTGTCTACATCACTATTCTGGTAGATTTTGTGTTCTACTGAGCACACCTTTTTCTAATATGTGCAACAACAAAAACAAACACCACTGAGTTCAGCAACATAAAATATATACAGAGCCAAAGTGCAAGAATGTCTCCTGAACCCATACAAAGCCCCTGAAAACAGATATCTTTTGGTAATATATAAATCAATCAAATTAATAATAAAATATTAACTCATGATAAAGATGTAATTTTAATCATCCTCAAATGTAAATGTCTGGGGGATCATTTACCCTCCCAAAATGTCTAACACCGTCTGCAAGGACTAATGATTCTGTACCAGTACTTGTGCATGCATTGCATCACATCTCCTCTTAGCATCCATTAAAAGAATTTCAGACCCAAATTGGCCAATTGTGTCCTAATCCAGTATCCAATGGCAACACGGGTTAGAGCAGGACTTTGAATACAACTAATCCTAAAGACGTTTAGTTGAACAAAGAGCTGAGTGATATGATTTCATGACAGATAGATACTAGATAGACAGACTGACCTTTACATTCAGTTCATAGCAGCAGTAAGTTATACACGGTAGGTGAATAAGAGAAGAACACAATTATATCATAAGAACTTTGGCAGCGCAGAACTTAGCAGAACATCAAGAACCAAGCAAAGATAAATAAGATAAAATAAAGGTTAAGCTTAGATTGAGCTTAGATTCGGACATCTGCAATGGGTCTCTGAATGAGTGAACATATGTGTACGTACTGTATGTCTGTCAAGCTACGAACAGCCACCTCAAGAGGAGGACCACATCAGAAATCCTCTAGTCTACGGGGACCTACCATGGGTCACAGTCAAAGTCAGAGAGAGAAGAATGAGGCTGGCAGGGCACTACGTCAGGCACTAGTGGCACGCAAACTGACACTGTGGGAGCCAACCCAGGGCAAAGCCAGGAAAGGCAAGAAGTGCACCACCTACGTAGAAGCACTGCGACGCGACAGATTAGCTAACACTGTAGTAGAGCTCAAGACCCTGATGCTAGATAGGAGAGTGTGGAGGGCAGCGAATCAGGAGTCCCGAGTTGGTGTTGGCTAGACCACACTCTCGCACCCCATCGCCTATTTACAGACCAATACACAGCCTAGTGTGTAGGATATTGAATGAATTTAGAAAAGCTTGAGAAAATAATCTAAACATCTGCAATGGGTCTCTGAATGAGTGAACATTTATTTTGTGTACATATGTATATCAATAGAGAATATGAGACTGTCAACAGACCTTAAGCAATGAGCATGATTGAAAGGTCAACGTCATGTCTCTCCATATTGTCATGTTTACTCTATATAATGACATTTCAACAAATACCTCCACGTTTGACATGTCTTCATTTGATATCACACTACTGTGGTTAAAGGGAAAGCACCAGAGAGACAAATATATCCCGTTTTATACACTGTCGAAACAGTCTCAGTCTCTACTGTACAGTGACAATACAAACAGCCCTATAACAAGCAGCACCCTGGTGAAACATACATGTTTTACTACTGACCTCCATTTGAATGTGGTTGCATCATGTCATTCCATATCTCTTTCCTGTGTCATATACTGTACAGTCTGATAATACTATGAAGCAGAAATACCACAAACAGTAGTAGACTTGACCGCGTGAATCCTATAGCATCCCTATTCTGTGCACGCACGCACATGCACTCACGGCTTATGTTTTCATGTTTTTCTTGTATTTTTTCATACAAATTGCGATGGGTCTCTGAATGAGCGAAGTGAACATGAGTGAGTCAGTAACTAATGTTACCCATTTACCGACCAATAGCGCGTAGGGTATTAAATCAATCAAAAATGCTTGAATAATAATAATACAGTCCAGCCCCTGTATTATCTACTGAGATGGACAGTGAGACAGTGTAGGAGAGACAAACAGTAGGAAAGCTTAGGGAGACAGTGTAGGAGAGACAGACAGGAAAGGCGGCGCTGATGGGACTTGGTCTTGAATCTTGTTCGGCAGAACATGTGTGCTCAGTATGTTATGTAAACACAGATAGAATGTATTGAACCTGAGGGAAATTCTGGTGTCACAGCAGCACCACAGTAGGCATGAAACACACATACAGACAAGAGCAGAAAGATACAAAAAAAAAACACTAATAGGGCTGCTGGGAAACAATAGTTAATAATCCAAAATCCCAGACAATATCCAGTCTCATATCGATATAATATCGATATTTGGTCCTGCCCTAGTCTTTGGTACGACTCGGCCGGTGAACCCCTGACCTGCCACTCTGTTGGGCGAAGACTCGAATCCAGGGGTCTTCAACGTTTTTCAGACCAAGGACCCCTTAGCTGAGAGAGAGATGAAGCAGGGACCCCCACTACATGTTGTATACAATTGTGTTGCAATTTTTCATAGATTAAGATTTCTTAGACTTGTTTGACAACACTATCATCGTGTAGTGCTGAATGTGTATTTTCAGACAGTTAACCACTTGACGCCGCCCCCAATTAAAAAAATCTTTGCTGAAAATAGCCAATCTACTGTACAAGCTTGTGAGCTCACAAGCTTGTGAGTTTGTAGATCAGCTATTTACGGCTAATGCTCCCCTCAAAATAGGGATGCTAGTGTTCAAGTGGTTCATGTAAAAAAGAACCCTATCACACAAAGATTTGGCGGCCCCCCTGTAGTAACTCTGAGGACACCCTGTTGAAGACCCCTGCTCTAACCACAAGACCACAACAGTGCTGAACAATTTTGTCTGAAAGTAGAAAATGGCTCCCTCCATGGGAGACAACAGGGTGGGGTGGGGTGGGGGGGGGGGGGGGGGGGGGGGGGTAGATACTGTTGTAAAGGGAAGTTATGCTCAAGGCAGATTAACTTGCACACAGTGACAGTGACTGGCTGGTACAGTAAACATTTTCCACTCAATTTCTCACAAGTTGTAAACCTATTATTATAACAGCACAGACTCAGTCATCCCAGTTTCTTCTGATACCATTATGATATTAACGGCCCATGTTTGCAACTAGACACAGGTGGATATTTTTCCCACTAATGATGACGATAATAATAATAATAATAATAATAATAATAAATATATATATATATATATATATATATATATATATATATATATATATATATATATTATAATAATATATATGTGCATAATAACCAACTTTCTTGCTGCTTACATTTCCCAAGCATTTCATCCTCTACCATAAAATAAGAAAAATACACATATGCATAAACTAAGGATTCAACTGCTAATGGTCCATCCATCCACACCAAACACCATAGCTATCTATATGACTATAAAATAATAACATGGGCCTAAACAAACTCTGTATTTACAATTTAAATAAAGATATTGTTTAGGCCCATGTTATTATTGTATAGTCATATAGATGCTATGTACAGTAATAGCCCAGAGACAGAAAATGATAAAAATGGGGACCTTTTCTTACTGCACTGAAGAAACACATGTAAATTAATCAGACCTTTACACACACACACACACACACACACACACACACACACACACACACACACACACACACACACACACACACACACACACACACACACACACACACACACACACACACACACACACACAATACAATACATGGTACATTGATGTGATTATGAAGTGTATAGTGTTTATTGTTAGCAGGTTGACTCACCAGGGCTGGTTTGGAAGCAGCAGATAAGAACAAACACGATCACAGCAGCAGCGTCCATGATCCTCACCACACACCACTCCACCACGTATGTTTTATCCACATCAATGTGTTCTGTCGTCCCTTTCTCACATGTTCTCTCTCTTTCTGTGTTTGTTTGTTTCTTTCTGTCTTTCAATCTTGTGACTCGACCATGGACTCGAACTGGAGACTGGAGAGTCTACGTCCAGCGTTGCCAGATTTTGTGAGAGAAATAAGCAACCAGGTCTAGGAAAACAAGCCCAAAAGAAGCAACTAAGGCAGGCCACATGAGCGCTTTAAACCCGCTGATCGCGTTGTGATGTACAAGCCCACAACGCGTAAGGATGTGACGCGTTGTGAGCTTGTAGATTGGCTATTATAAAAACTCTTGCAATAAAATGTGGAATATTTGGAATATCTTTTTAAACATTCTAACAACACAAATGCTCCCTGGCACAAAACATTTTCATGAAAATATTTGAGAACCACTGGTTTAAATAATAATTAAAACATTTGGAAGTAACACTTTAGAAACAAGCCAAAAAAAAACGCAACCCGCTCAACTACCAATATTTACAAGCAGCTTTACAGAAAAATAAGCCCAAGGTCGCTTATAATAACCCGACATGGCAACACTGCTGGAGAGGCTACGTCCCATAGCCCCAATACCAGGTGTCTCCTTGACAACCAACTAGCCAATCATGTACGATTGTCCCTTCGGCCTATGGGGTGTGTACCCCAGAGTTGATGCGCAGCCGCAGTTCAGAGTTTTTTTTTCTCCTTGCACTATGCTTGCCCAGTATTAAAGTAGAATATGCCAGTGTAATAAAATAATTAATAATAATAAAAAACAACTCATGAAAATTTGTTGAACAAACATCTGAACTCTAATAAGTCTCGTGAAAACTTGAACAGATTATTACTATATTATTTCTTAGCACATTCTCATCAAAATATTACTAACGAATATCAAATAACAGGCTATACAAATACAAATACCAAATTATAGAGATATACTTTTATTTCCAAACTATTTTCATATGCAGCTTTGCAAATGTACAATTCGTAATAAATACAATTTGTAATCAATATTTTAAATTAAACGATAATAAAAGGGGGGGGGGGAGAAAAAAAGAAGAAAATAATGCACATTAAATACAAGATGTTTCTTTCATGTAATTGAAGATGTTTCTTCCATGCTTTTGTTCAGCAGAAGACTTTCATAGTTGTATTGTTGGAATGGTGACTGTGTGAAGATGCCTATGAGTCTTCTTTTCAGTGTCATATCACCATTATGGAGAGCTGTCGTCTTCCCCAAATCCTCTCAAGTTCACACAATACCAACGCGTCGTTGAGTGTAGAAGAATGATACATATTGTTTGATGATCTGTCCAAAGCACTTTACAGTAAAATTAATCAAGGATATTATAGTGTTCAATTTCAGTTTATTTTGTATTAGTATGTAAAGTGGGTTTGCTAGTTTAGCTTAATTTGCATTGTTTTTGAAAAGGCTTAGTTTTAATACTATGTAATAAAAACTCAAAACATCACAACATAAACAAAAATATTCAGAGTTTAAAGGGATATTTCACTTTCAAACATGTTTGAAAGTGAAATATCCCTTTAATCGGACACAACTACAGAACTGGAACTGGAACATATTCGGGGTGGACGAACAGTTTTCTGGGAATTATGAATATGTTAAGTGCTATGTTTAACTACAAACACAGCATTATCTTCTATAACTCTGATATAAGTACTTCATATTAAAAACTGCTTGCAAACCCCCCCCCCCCCCCAAAAAAAAAAACAGCATAACTGTGGAATGTCACGGAACGTAAAACTGAAGCACAGTGAACAGCATATCTCAGATATCACCCAAAGCATGTACTTTAAACAGGACTTCAAAACACATAGTCCTGGGGCGTCTTGGTTTCTCCATCAGATCATGTTCCTACACTCCAGGTTGTGTACTGCAAGTCATGTGACCCCCTCCCTTCCTGTCTCCCTCTCTCCCCGCTGTGCCGTACAATGAAGCAAACATGACAAAGTCTTCACAAAAAAACGATTGAAGTTCCCGTTTCCAGTTCCTTGTAAGAAATGCTCCCAGCAAAACCAGTTTTATAACAAACTGAAAGTCTGGTAACCGCCTTCCATTCCGACATCTCGCACTCCGACTAGTGGCTTCCGCGTGCGGTTAGGGTTAGGGTTAGGGTTAAGTATAGGGTTTGTTAACGTCGGAAAGGCGACATGTCGGAAAGGCGACATGTAACCGAAAGTCTTCCTCCTCGCCACCACATTTCAATCTCTCCTCTCTCCGCATAATTGTTTTTGATGTTATCTTCCTCCATCTGCGTCGTTGTTTGCTATACTGATTGGTCTATGTAATGTTCGCCTCCTGTCGCAATGTCTGGTTGTTTACTGCAGTGCTCCCCTCCCTCCTCCAGAGGGAGCACTTCCCCTTCGCTTGTCACATTTGACAGGATGTGCACCTGGTGGAAAACCTCCTCAGGGGGCGGAGACTTGTGCAGGGCCAAATGGGGGGGCTTCAGCAGGTACTGAGAGAAGAGATAGGTTTGGTAAGGTCAGAAGGTCCAGAAATATTATTGTGTTTGGTGGCAAATTAATATTCAACTTATAAGTATGAATGAAAAAACACTGTCTGTTTTAGGGAATACAAATAAATAAAAATCTATTCGTATTGAACCGTTCAGTAGGAGGCTTTCAGTGGTCTTTTTTTAATCAACGTCTCTGCATTCAACCAGACCCATTGAAAGAGAGCCCTCTCAATGGATCTGTGCTCAACAAGGCAGTCCAACTCCAAACGATGGAACCAACAGGTTTCCAGTGAGATGCGCTGAGAGGTGTGCTATACAAATGTCATGACCAGAAACAGAAGACCAGCAGGTCTGGTGTTCCCTGTGAATTACTAGGGTGATGGCAAGAGACTGGTAGATAAAACAACAATGGCATGTCCCATCTGCTACACAAGAGTACATAATCTCAGTGGGAATACATCACCCCAGTGTGTCAATAGGTGATACTTAACGAAAACACGGAGCTACACAAACGTGTTACACACTTTGCCCACAGCATTTAGGCAACCATTGCATTCCCACCTGATTCAGATCCACGGTAATTGGTACATTTATTGCCCCAGATATAACACTCTATTCTGTAATTTTTTTTTTTTTTTTAAATCATTTTTATCCCACGATTTTGTAACCCACATTTTTTCACCCAGTGCCAATTGCCTATGTAATCCTGGGCACTACCTACCCTCTGCCAGCCTAGGAAGAGCCCAAGCTGAAGCTCATGCCTCCTTCAATGCATGAGGAGCAAGCAGGCCGCTTCTTATCACCCGACAGGGGGGAGTTTCCCTGGTTGGACATAGCGCGTGGAAGGAACACGTTATTCCAACCAGTTCCCTTCTCCTCCATCAGGCGCCCCGGCTGACCAGGGGGAGGCAGTATAGTGACCAGGATTACTACATGTTTTTGTGAGGGTATTAACTACCCTAGGAGACACGGGGAGAACATGCAAACTCCACACAGAGTAGGCCCTTTCGGGAACTTTTCTTATTGAGCCCTGTTACTCTATTCCTTCATGAGCCCATTAAAAGCAGAATTGTTTATTTTGTTTGTACTTGTTTATAACTAGTACTACTACATTACATTTTTTAATAAAGAGCTGTTTTCGTTTTAAATTCTGCTAAGAAGACACACCCGAAGATGAGTCAGGTATAGCTCCATCATTGTTTAAAATAAAGAAATATTATTAGCTATGTTTATGATGGTAGCAGATTTAATGACTAACACATTTTTTAAATCAAAGACATTTCTCTGGTATTTCTACTTTTTTGCTGTATCGAAAATGTACCGAACCACAACACGGTTCAATTGTATTGAATTGAGCCGTGAATTGTGTCAAATCTTTCCCCCCCGATTAGAGACTCTAAACAGTGGTAAACAAGAAGCACACAGCTCAGACAGGAAAGGGACAGATTTAAAATACTATTTTTAAATTCTGAGCGGTTTGTGTTTCAGTATATTAAAGTGAGTAGAGAGGAAAGAGAGATTGAGTCTGTTTGGTTTCTGTGTGGTTTGAACTAACTGGTTGAGTCACCGGGGTTCATTAATGTTGTGGCATAACATGAGGCATACTATACATGCTCTAATACAGTGATATTCAACCTGTGGGCTGGGGCTGATCATAACTTAACATAACATTCTCTGAAAATGCACGCAGCCCACCCATCGGACTACTTAGCCTATATCGGTTGCTGTGTCAAGTGGTCAGATGGGTGGGCCGCATACGCTTGATCCAGAAAAGGTCCGGGCCTTGATCCAGAAGAGGTTGAGAACCACTACTCTAATATATCTGCCTTTTAACCCATTAAAATTGGGAGAGCATTTGTTTGTTCGTGCCGCGCTGGAAGCTTGTACATCTGCTATTTTTGAACATTTTTGAAAGATCTTGAAAGTGTGAGAACTACTGATTTAGAAGGCATTTGTAGAATCTGCCTCAGGTCTTAATTGGTTAAGCTTAGAGAAATCAAAACATGTGTTCCATTGAAGGAGTAGGGGTAAAACTGAATATAGTCAATGTAAACAGGTATGCAGCACGTACACACACACACACACACACACACACACACACACACACACACACACACACACACACACACACACACACACACACACACACACACACACACACACAAACATAGACGCACGCACGCACGCACGCACACACACACACACGTGTGCACACACCTCTTTGAAGTGTTGGGGTAGTGAGTCTTTAGGACACAGGAAGTTGGATATCATTTTCCTGTACACCACCGCCAGCACCACCAGAGCCACCACCATTGCCATGATAACAAGCGTCACCACCGCTGCCACCCAGGGAGCCTCTTCTTCTGCAGATGGATGACAGATGGACCAGGAAGGACGCTTATTACAGCATGATTACAATTATTGGCACTATAACAATTATTCCAATGATTGATTAATCCACCCCAGTGTGACATGCATTAGGCCACCGACCTATTTCGGAAATACCATATTTACAAACTGTTTTCGAATAGACAAAGTACAAAATAATTTCTTAAATGGTTAATGTATGTTCCGTAATAATCTAAATCTGTAAAGTAATTAGTAATAATTTAAATTGAAATACTCAAGTAAAGTAAAAGTATCTCAAAATTGTACACAAGAGCAGTACTTGAGTAAATGTTACTTTCCAGCACTGTAAAGGACCAATAACTCACTGCTGCTGGTGGTGTGACAGGTGATGTTACTGGGCAGACTGGGCCTGGGGTTTCTCACTGTGTGGATCTGGACTTGCACACAGTACCTGGTCCTCGGATGCAACTCATTAAGAAACACAAGGTTCTGCTGGATCCCACTCAAGCTTTTAGCCTGTAGAGGACAGTGTTGTACAGTAAGTCAATGTCCTACAGTGTTTACTGTATACTGTAAATACATATAGTGTATACTGTAGGACAAAAATAGCAGGCGAGGCGTTGTGAGCAAGGGCGTATCGTCATAGAGGCCAACGGGGCCATGGCCCGGTCTATAAAACTCCCCCAGGGGAAAGAAAAACAAAAAAATCAACATAACAACATTAGCACCCCTCACCCTATTCTGTTGTTGCCAACCACAGAAATTCGCCTTTGTTTTCAAATCGGGCTTATTTGCATTCGGCCGAATTGTTAATGTTAAAAAACGGTTTCCCCGTCAAACCGGTTCTCTTGCTAGGCAACAGCGGCTGCTGGTGGGGGGCCAGTGGGGCCACAACCAGCAGCGCCCACCACAACGCCAGACCCGCCAACACCAGCAACCATCTCCGCGCCAGCAGCACCATAAGTGCGCCCCTGCTCCCCGGCCTCTCTGCTATCGACGAGCCAGAAACTCAACCCAAACTAAGCCGCTTCCCAACTATACTTGCATATTGTGTTTTATTCACGTTTCTCTCGCTTGCATTAACGCTGATGGTAATTCTCAATAGACTGTCACTTATCAGCCATCGTTGCGCGAGCCCCCACCCGCCCCCCAGATTCTTAACCCCCCCAAGAATCTGGCCCGGTCCACGTTAGAACCCACCGTACGCTACTGGTTGTGAGCTCGGCTATTGTAGATCGGCCATTTTCTGCAAAGAGGTTTGGTGTAGAGGTAAGAAAGAGCAGACCAAGTACAGAGTGAAAGGTCAAGTTTACTTAGAATTGACGGTTTAATTGGTTAAAAGTCTGAAAATCCACAACACGAATCCAACATACACTGATGACAGTGCTGTCAAACAAGTCTACGAAGCTATCTATGAAATCATTTATTAATCAAATTATTTTATAAAATATATGATGGGGGTCCCTGCTTCATCTCTCTCTCAGCTAAGGGGGCCTTGGCCTGAAAAACGTTGAAGACCCCTGGTCTGACAGCATAGCCTACTGCCTAAAACTCTGAATGGCTGTAGTGTCTAATGTATAGTCTACTGTCTGAATAGATGTTCACTTGTGTCTTATGTATAAACATATTATGTTTATGTCTCATGTCATTTTATCGTGTCTTGAAGGTGTTAGGTGTGCTGAGATGAGTGTATGGACTGTAAACGGACCTTCTCCTGGTGTCCTTCCTTCCAGTAGGTGATGTTATATGTGACATGGCTGTAGGCAAGCTTCAGTTTAGAGATCCTGAACTTTGGGTCCGTTATACTGACTTCCAAATGAGACCCACTGCTCCTTGCAGACACTGTAGGTGGGCCAATGGTAGCTGTGGGGGGGGGGCGCGCAACACACAAGAAAAGAAAAAAACATAACAACATGGAATATGGAGATAAAAGGTTTCTGGCCATCTGAAGTAAGTCGTGAACTCAGACTAGGGGGTAAGGAATTACACATAAAACGAGTCAGGCCCTGAGGCTGGAATTTTTTAAAGACGGGGTGCCGTGATCCCCCCCCCCCCCCAAAAAAACATAATCATCAGGTATTATGGTTATACTAGGAGGAAGATTTTCTTTCAAAAAAGTGTACAGAAATTGTTAAAATTATGTTTTTATGTGGACACGCCTCCAGTTCATTAAGTATACCTGGTCTCACCTTATCACCTCCTCCACCACCTTAGCACCACCCACCTGTCCTAGTCCCTTCTCCTCCTCATGCCCACACCTGTTGTGTTATGATAATGAGGGGGAGGGTATGTTTTTACTATGTCACTAAAGCGCTGTTTCTCTATTGGCACGTTTGACCCTCAAGGTTTCAGCCTCCAGGTAGAAACTCAAAATAGTCATAGAAGACATAAAACACCATAAAACACCACCAGGGGGCTTAATGAAGTTCTATCAACCTCATAGACACATGAAAAACTGAAAAAGTGCAAAACCATGGCACCACCTCTTTAAATATCTTGAAACTTTGTGCAAATCTTTCAATATATATATATATATATATATATATATATATATATATATATATATATATATATATATATATATATATATATATATGTAAAATATGTTGTTCCAGGGACCCCCAGAAGCAAAGATTTGAGTTACAAATGTTCGCTTCTAAAGTGAAACTAAATCTAAAGTGACAGAGATGTGTTCCCGGATTGAATGGGTTAAGTAACTAAAATGAATGGGTTAAAGAAACTAACCAGGATAACAGGTAGACATCAAACCTAACATCGGTCTAAAAGAAACATAATAATATAGATTACAATCCATAACAAACACAGCCATGCACTCACTGTCTTTATCCAAGGTGATGGGGGTGCTCTCCACCCAGACGGAATGATCTGAGCCCAGCTCTGCTCTCACCCTGCAGGTGTATGTGCCATACAAGCTGCTGAGGTCGGTGAAATCACAGCTGAGTCCCGTTCCGTTCACACAGCCAACTCTGTAGTCATTCACTGGCGTTCTGATAAACACAATAAAAAGTTGTGTGAATGCAATGGGTAGTACTGTTTTGACTTTGGGAGCTTGAAATCACAGTCCCCGCTGCAGTATGGAAGCTCATTTCCGCTACTGAATAAATAAAAGTAATATTTAAGATGACATTAGAAATGTTTAATTCAACTGAATGTCACCAACGCGCTATTCGTGTTGGTGATTGTCGCTATTGTTGTAAAGACCCGATGAAGACCTGTGTGGCGTCTAAAAATGTCATCCGCCACTTATATAAAAGTTAGCGTCTCCCATAGAAGTGTTGCCAGATTTTGTGAGAGAAATAAGCAAACAGGTACATACTTGCAGCTACATACTCTCGCAACTGCCATCTAGTGGATGAATAGGTGAAATCATGTGAAAACCCGTCTACGTGCACTTTTAACGTGCCTTTACTTGACACTCACACATCACCCCCGGAAGCTTCCCAGTACAACCACAGTCTTCTACAGTTAGTCACTGGGAGCTGCCCAGTACAACCACAGTGTTCTGCTAGTCACTCTATAAGATTATGAAAGACTGTGGAAGACTGAAGAACAGCAGTTCCCAGACTTTTCTGGATCAGGGCCCACTTGAAAATCTTGAGGGCATTTGCGGCCCACCCATCTGACCACTTAACATATGGCAGCCAGTCAGTGGGTTCTCAGAGCAAATCAGATTTTGATAAACATATAGTGTTCATTAATCGTGTTCCGGCTTCGATCAACAGAACTAACGTAATGTAGTTCTTATATTTATCAGTATCATAGTGATAGTAAATGTTTCAAGATTTTAAAGAAAACATTTATACAATATATATAATATATTACTTATTAAAATATTATTCATTAATATTATATGATCATTAGAATCTTAGCGTTAGGCCAATGATTTGGGTGCCTACAGGCAACACCCTCGTAGGCCCGCAGGTTGGGATTCACTGCTGTAGAAGACTGTAGAAGACTGTAGAAGACAAGGCGTCAAATCGTGGCACATTGTGAGCTCGTAGATCTGCTATATTCGGCGAGCAATACCGTCAATAAGTTAACAACAATAAGTTAACAACAGAATCTCGCCTTGATGTCGTTACTTTGTAACAGCAACCAATGCACAAGGGCCAAGAATGTCTCAATCTGATCACTTGCAAATAAATAACAGTGTGGACAGTCAGTCCTGAAGATCAGATTTGAGAAACAAATGGGACATTTGCTGTCTGAACAAAGCCTGAGACTGTTCCATCAGGGCCATCTCTTGCTGTGTCCCTCTCTGTTCTTACAGTATATCAATTTTGGTTAGGAAATGCCCCTCCCGACAGTTGGGGTTCCCGGTTCGATGCTGGTTGAAAACAATAATCTGGCCTCTTAAAAGCAATCTTAACTTTCCAAATCTGCTTACAGACGATCGGGGCTATCCTGATAATTATCAAAAATGTTTGATATTTATCTGGATAATTATGTACTGTCCGAGTACCTCTCAAAGAAATTCCATAAATAAAAATAAAATAAAGTAAACTTTTAAGAATGAAAATAGCAGATCCACAAGCTCACAAAACGCCGTTCGGCTATTTTCACTGGTTTGAGACATCAAATTTCTCTTTTGGGTCTCGAGCTAAAACGTTTGGGAACCAGTGACCACTGCAAAATCATATCCTTGATTGGTTATAACTTGTGTTATTACTTTTCAAATAAACTAAACTAAACTAAACTAAGTTCCTATTTATCTGTATCACAATGAAATCTCATTGGGCCCCAGCCCACAGGTTGATAGTGGCTGCTCTAGTGACAGTGGAGCTGAGGTGTGTTTACTGACTGGAAACAAAGCGGTCATTCACGGAACGGTGAAGTCAGTGGGCGTGTCCTTTCCCAGAAAAAGGAAGTTTCTCACATTTCACTGTAAAAGTGTACAGTTACAGTCTGGTGACTGTTTATAAGTGAGCCACAGTCTGCTTCTGTTTTCGTTTAACACAAAATGGTCCACGTAACTTGGGTATTTTATCTTGTTATTTCACCTATACATGCTAGTAAATCGTTTCTCATCTTTCAGTGTTTTCAACATTTTCTCAAATCTTTGAATATATATATATGTTTTTAAGCGAACATTATTAACTCCGATCTGTGCTTCTGGGGGTCCCTGGAACAACATATTTTGAGATGGGGGTCCGCAGCCAAATACATATCATTTTGGGGGTCCTTGACATGGAAAAGTTGGAGCACCACTGATATAGCAACATACTGTTACGATTTAGAAGACATTTTTAGATATGTATTTGGCCGTGGACCCCCATCTCAAAATGTTTTGTTCCAGGGACCCCCAGAAGCAAAGATTTGAGTTACAAATGTTTGCTTTAAAAAGATATATATTCAAAGATTTGCACAAATTTTCAAGATTTTTCAAAAAATAGCTAAAGAAATATAAAATGACACAGATGCGTTTCCCGGATTCTTTACACTCGAAACTAACACCATAGATAGAGTACAGTCCATTCTCAGTGAGTGAATTGTCTGTACTCACTTGTACTCTGCTGTGTAGACCACCCCACCGTCACCGGTGGTGTTGAGTGATGCATCCCACCTCAACACCAGGTCCATGTTGTACGAGCTGATGTTGACATTTCTGGGTGGCAGTAGAACTCCTGAAGTAATTCCAGAGACAAGATCATAGGACATAATATAACATGAAGTTATATTATGTGTTAGTGTTTTTTAAAGTCATCAGCATTTTAGAAATGACTTGCTTGTGCTGTTGATAATTGTATAATTACCATAAAAAAGTACCTATCATGTGTATAGGGGTTAGGGAAGCTATTAAGGCTGGTTGATATATGACCAAATCCCTCGATTCAATATTGGGGCAATGAATACTGAGGCTTTCACAAAATAATGCCCAGCAATGATCATTCATTTAATTAAAGTCAAAACCTTCGGGCATCACTTTATGCTAATGCAGCCTTTACAAACAGATAGATTTATGTCATGCCAGGATATTCTCTCCTACAGTGTCTTACTCTCAGCTTTCTGTATTTATAAATAAATAAATAAAGCAGGTCACCTGAAAATAGTATTTTTGGACAGGTATAAACTTGTGTCCATTGTAATTTATTCTATATATAATATTAATATTGACAGCAAATCATTGCAATCAAACGTACTGTATGTCAAACTCAAGAGTTAAGAGTATTAGAATAATGACAAAGATGTAGAGTATAGTAGCCTACTACATTACACACCTGTCATCAGTGATGTAAACTAAGTAACTAAGTACATTTACTAAGTGCTGTACTTAAGTACAAGTTTGAGGTATTTATTTTTATTTTACTGGTATATTTCAGTACTTTTACTTCTACTCCACTACATCTCAACAAAAAAAACTTTAGATCTGCTATTTTCAAATGATTTGCATACATTTGAAAACTTGTGAAACGGTACATTCTTCTGCATAATGAGTACTTTCTACTTTTGGAAGGTACATTTTGATACCATCTACATTACAGAAGTAAAACATAATATATATATTTTTTTTTCACCACTGCCTGTCATAGTCCTGATATGATACATGACTGTCATATGACAGTGATCCATGGCTACACCTGTCAGAGTCTCTCTCCTCCTCCGTTTGGATAAATCATTAACAAAGCTGAGGAAAGAATAAAACGGTCACAGATATATAGATTATTATTACCTTTTGATCTTCCTAGTGTTGAAAATGCCCAGATAATTATAGTCAAGAGGACGGGTGACATCATTTAAAAACAGATAACGTTATGTCCGCTGTGCTAGCTTCGTGTAGTTTGTGAAACGCATGAGTTCCTTGTAAGTTCAGTCATTGTGTTGAGTGGAAGTACGCTGACTGGAAAACGAAACTAAACCTTTAACGTGACGTCCACCAGCCGTGATTACACCGAAGTTGGCGACCTATCGAATTCCGTGACCACGGAGAGAAGTGTTACACCGAGATTGGTTCCCTGGCTGTAGAGTAGAGACTCCCGAGGTGGAAAGACTGGTGATGATGCGAGGTTACTCCCGTGGACACACAAACACACACACACACACACACACACACACACACACACACACACACACACACACACACACACACACACACACACACACACACACACACACACACACACACACACACACACACACACACACACACACACACACACCATAGACACACACACACACACACACACACACACACACACACACACACACACACACACACACACACACACACACACACACACACACACACACACACACACACACCTACTATACACTTTGCAGACCAGGGTCCCTATGGGTCTATCCTCGGCTCTCTCATTTTCTCCCTCTATACCAAATCTCTTTGCCAAAAATAGCCGATCTACACGCTCACAAAGTGGCATATGATGACGCTTTCAATCTTGTAGATCTGCAATATTCAGCAAATATTTGCCTATTATGACATGCCCAGAATAAGAATGCTAGGGTTCAAGTGGTTAAATAAAATGGCAGAGCTGCTTTAACAAGCAATAGGTAGCTGAATATATTGTAGGTGCTTTAATAGTTTGCTGTAATAAATTGAGGTGCGACAGAATTGTATTAATCCATTGGAAAAGTGTAATAATATTCTTGGTGACTCTGGTTCATCATCTGGGTCAGAGTCAACAGTCAGGGTCTAATAAATGGAAGAGGAAGACCTCCTCCAACCACTCTAGTGACTCTACCATACAAATCGGTTAAAAAGGTATTTTATGCATTAATCTGCAAGCTGCTACCTGCTATTGACCAATACATTCTTAGATATGGCTGTAGTTTTTGCAGTACAGTACTGTAAAAATACTGTAGTATTTATCAGTGTAAGTCATTGAAAAAAAAAGAAAAGGAAAAAGATGCAATTGAATTATACATGCAATGTCAAATTCAATTTTAATAAATGTATAACACTCCAAACCTGCAAATCAAAGTACAGTACATTTGTCTTGATGAAAAAAAGAAAACATTTTATCACTATAATACAGTAACTTATCGATGAATACCATACAAACAAAGTAACAAACAAAGTAAATACACATATGCTATACATATTTCCTCATGTTGATGATGATGGCATCAGTCAGTGGCTAGCTGCTCACATGCATGGATAACAAAGCTCTATTTGACTTTGGCCATGCAGTCTTTTCCTCACATTGTAAGCTACAAACGTGTAGAATTCCTATAGAATGGTACGGTATACTACAAACACATGTACAGTAAAAGTCCTATACACAAGCAGCACAAATGGTGCTACAGTAAATTGCATTAAAGTGGTTCTCTGGCTCATAAACATAGAGGGACCTCTTCTGGTGCTAGCATATGTATCTTAAAAGTGCTATACAGTGGTTCCCAACCTTGGAGCCCCATTTTGACAAAGCTGAGACCCCCCCCCCCACACACACACACACACACACACACACACACACACACACACACACACACACACACACACACACACACACACACACACACACACACACACACACACACACACACACACACACACACACACACACACACACACACACACACACACACACACACACACACACACACCATTTAAGCCCTATACACTTGTAGGCCTACACCAAATAGTGAAAATGGCTGAGCAGCTATTTTTGCTATTTGAAACTTTTTCATTCTTACACCATGTTATTACAGTCAGTAAGCTACGGTTTTGTGCAACATGTTTCACATTTTGGACTACATCCAAACAAACATGGATCACCCTGTGATCTTTGCCAGATGAGAAGAAGATAAGACAAAACACATATAGGGAGGAAGGAGGACAGACAACAACCTCCATCGATTCCTAAAACACTTCTTGTCCTGGGCCCACCGAGGAGCTATCATCCAGGGGAAGGATCACAGCTGAGACCTGGATCAACTGGTCAGACATAACCAGTTGGTCAGACTGTTGGACGAACTGGTCAGACTGTTGGATGTACTGGTCAGACTGTTGGATGTACTGGTCAGACTGATGAATGTACTGGTCAGACTGGGCCGTATGGAGGAGTTGACTGTAGAGGAGAATGGAAGACTAGAAGGGCGGTAAAATGAGAGAGATACATAATATAACATAGCACCTTAATATGAACTTCTTGCACCCAGTGTGCCTATTCTGGGAATGTCATACAGTAACAGGAGAACATACTGAAAAAATTGAACATTTGGCAAGAATACTGCAGAAGATTTGTCTAGAAATCTTCAAACAGAAGATGCCAAACAATTTCAAAAATAGCGAAATAGCAAATCTACAAGCTCACAACGCGTCGCATTGCAGCACGTTTTGAGCTTGTAGGTCTGCTATTTCTACAATGTTTGCATGACTTTCATATGACAAAGTATAACATAGGTTCATTAATTTATGAAAAAAACATAAAAAAGTAACAATATAATGTACTGATTCACGTACTTCCATAATAGCAATAATTTATAGTTTTCTGCTTTGAATTGGAAAGTGTTGACAGTCCATGTTTAATACCAGAGAACATTTTAAACCAAACTGTGGCAATAATAAACAGAAGTTAGTTGACCATCTGAGGTCAAATAAATCCACCAACCAGAGTTTTGGGTAGGCGTTGTCGTGAGATCAGCTGACCACCGTAGATGACCAATCCCATGAGGAGAAGTGCCAATAGACAGAATACACCCAGCAGGCTGAGGATGACATATACTGCAGGACACAGTTAAGTACATTTACAGTTACATTACAGTAGCTGCCATGTAGGCATTCCTCCATGCCAGAGCTTATCCAACCAAGGGCAGGTTTACCTCATGCAACATGCACTCATGCAGGCTGTTGGATATGAGAAAATAGCACCAGCAGTGCCTAACAGATTGGGCTGAGAAGCCGAACATAATAGTATAGCATACCTCCAATATTGAAAATATTGAAAACAAAGTTTTAAGTTAGTAGGTGTAGATATGGATATAATCATACTATATGGCATATTTATCATTATCAGCTAAAATGTATCGACCTTTTATAGACCAGCTGCCAGACATGAGCACATGTGTGAGCACTCTGTGTTTCCTCCCCTGCCTGTCAGCTCTGCTGACCGGGCAGGACTTCTTGCTTTGTGTCGCCTGGCTGGAGCTCACATTGCTTTACAACTCGCTAATTAATAATTACATCTGCTTTTGATATCTCCCCTCTGGTCTTTCATTTTTATGGCCGGTGGGGATATGTTTTATCCCTGCTGCTTCTGGTCAGTCTGAATTAAATACATGCATTTCCTTTTAGAAAATGTGAATGTCTGATATGTTTGATATTTGATAATATCACTATTTAACAATTTAATGTTCAAGAGGGTTAGGGGGTTATTTCTCACTCATACAGGTACAAGCAGCTGTTTGTTTGAGTTCATTTAAAATGTATGTTAACCACATTAACCTTTGTGTCCCGATTTTAGGCACATGTTCAAACATTAAAAACGTTCAAAAATATTATTGTGAGCTTGTAGATATGCTATTTTTAATCAAGAAATTAAGAAAATATAAAAAACAAATTACAAAATAATGGAATCCTGGCTCCCACTGAGCTGATGTACCTGATTGGTTGGTGGGAGGAGGGCTGGTGAAGGCACAGTGCGCTGGAGACGGGATGGAATTAAGGTTAAAGATCGTCGTCGCGGTGACAGTTACACAATACTCCACCTCTGGCTGAAGGTAGCCAATCACAGTGTCTTCTTGGTAAGGTAGGTTGAGAGTGAACTGTAAACAGGGCAGACATACTCTCAGTGGCCAGGGTTCCCATAGTAACTATTAAACACAATGTCAACCAGCCATTTCCCCTATCCCCTATAATTAAGACTCATGGTAACTTTCCCAAGCTTTTCTGTTCCTCGTTCACCTGATGCTTCCTACAGAGCCTCTGATCGATGTCAGTCTGACTTCTTTGACGACATCGGTATCTGCAGTTATGCAGCCGATGTGTCCTGAGTTTTGACAACTTTCAACTTGGCGTCCCTATTTTGGGCATGTTATTATAGGTGAAAATGTTCAACAACAAAAACAAAAGTAAACCTGTAACCTCACAACGCACATCGCATAGTGACATGTTGTGAGATGGAATCTTTTTGTCTTGTTTTTGTGGTTTCTTAATGGATTCCTTTTCAGGACACCACATTACATAT